>NC_060128.1:80774975-81074975 GCF_021461395.2 Schistocerca americana | reverse complement strand
GAGACAGTAGTTCAGAAATAGAATGGTAAGATTGTGGCAGTTCTAGTGCAGAGATGAGGACAGAGTAAGTGGTAAAGATATAAAGTCATATTAATGGGAAGAGAGATGAATAGTGTAATTATGAATTAGGACAGAGTGTATATATGACATTTTGTGCCCTAATTCTGTCCAATTGATGCTGAATCATTCCGCAGTCACTCAAAAACTATGCTTCCCAATACTCAGTGGCACCAAAAGGGGACAGTCTTAGTTTTCTGGCCACCATAAGTGACAGTTTATGTCTGTCGAGAAGAAGGCTGCCGTATCACACGCCTGCTCTTTCCTTTGTCTCTGACTTAACACTAGCCGTCTGGGACTTTGTACTGGGCTCTGAGCCAGTCACATATTTGAGAATCTATTCTGTATTAAAGTTCACTTGTTGACTCAAGTCCACTGTTCACAGAGCACTGTGTGTGAGAATGGCGAGCTATTTTCACTTGACCAATGCTTTCTAAATCTGTGCCGATCTGTGGAAACTTATTGTGCTCTAGCTTAGAATATTTTCCAGGCTATTGTAGCATCCTGATGTTGTGGATATTGGTCTATAATTTTGCACATCATTTCCTTTGCCCTTCTTATATATGGAATATGAAAGGAGGCTGGATACAAAGTGAGCAAATAACTTATTTTTGTGTGCCTTGGCAAGGGTGAAAGTCAGTGACTTTTTTTCACTCCAGAAGCATCAAAATACTGTGCATGTGATATTTCTGGTTCAATTAATAATAAAAATAATAATATACGGGGATATTCTGCACCTTTTCTTCCAGTCACTGGGAATACCCACAGCAAAGTGGGGTTCAAATTGTACTTTTGTGGCTTTAAATTATAAAGTTCATCATGAAACTGTGTGCAGTTGAAGTGCAGACAACTGTGAAGTATTAAAGAGTCTGATGCATTGTTTCCCATTTTCTTTGAATGACATCCTTATTTGAAGCAAGGCATAGCTCTTCCATATGCAGTTACCTAGGCCTGCAAGATGAGGGAATATTGACTATCATTTATGGCAGTCACTCACCCCTCCATATTTCCTTACCTTTTTGGCATTAGTGCATAAGCCCCAAGTTTTTATCAATGTCCATTGTGCTCCCAAACACTGGATGTTTCAGAAGGAGTGGTAAATTTTTTAAGAGGTGGTAGTACAGACCATTTTAAATAAAGTATTCCACATAACGTGCCCAGTTTTTATTGGTTACAGAGATACAGCTGGTTACAGAAATAAATTTTGGTTTTGCACGTCGGTACTCCAGCTGCTATGAGTTTATTTAACAATCGTCAGTTTAATTTTGAAGTTACAGTTCTGAAATTGTGCTCGAGTTTACATAATTGTATTTTTTAACTGTGATTTTGATCTGTTTGCCAATACTGCTTTATCATTAAGCATGCACGTGTATGAGGGGCATTCAATAAGTAATGCACCAAATTTTTTTTTCTCAACCAATTTGTGTTGGAAAAAAGTGTAATTTGCTGTGGACATGTGGAATATTCTCACTTCAGCTCCTCTAGCTTCATGAAGTTCTGATAGGTGGCAGGGCCATATGTAGCCTTCAAAATGATGTCTGTAAAGGAGGTACATTCCAAGCAGAGAACTTGCATTAAGTTTCGTGTTGGGGGGAGGGGGGGGGGGGGAGCATCACAGATATTAATAGATTAATAGGCACTAACAGAATCTCTGCGGAGACATAGCGGTGAACAAAAGTCGAGGGAGTCGTTGGGCGAGGTGCCTGTCACCATTGCAACAAGGTCACGCTGTGACTGCTGCAGTCTTGGAACGTGTGGACACTCTCATTTGAAGTGATCACCTGGACACCTCTATTGGTAGTGCCAACACTCTAATCCACCACTTGCAGTGCTAAAAGGTGTGTGCCCGCTGAGTTTTTTCGCCACCTATCAGAAGACAGTAAAGAGCCCTGAAGAACAGTCTGTGTGGAATTGCTTGCACGTTACGCCGTTGATCGTGACAATCGTTTTGTCGAACATTGTCACAAGCGATGAAATGTGGCTTAATCGCTTTGAACCAAAAGCGAAATGGCAATTTGTGGAGTGGTGTCACACCACCTCTCCTCTGCAGGAACAGTTCAAATCCATAACCTCAGCCAGCAAAGTTATGGCAACGATCGTGTGGGACTCTGAACAGGTTATTCAGTTTCGTGTCCTCCCTCATAGTGCAACAGCCTACTCTCAACTGTGTTCTGCTACCCTTCAGAAAAATGAAGAGCTACTCTCAGGAAAATGAAGAAACAATTCAGCATGTTCCTCACCACAAAAATGCAAACAAACGTGTGTTTGCCTTTAACGCCAAGTGTCGCACAAGTCTGTGCACCTGAGAGGTGCTTAGAAAACTTCATTGGACTGGTCTTCCTCAGCAACCCTACAGTCCAGATCTCACATCATACAACTTCCATCTGTTTGGCCCAATCCAGTATGCACTTTGCAGGAAGCAGTACATGTATGATTGAAAGGTTACTGCTTTAGCAAGATGTTGGCTCTGATGTCGACCAGTAGAATGGTACCCGTGTGAGCACGTGGATCATCCCAACAAGGTGGCGTAAGGCTGTTGCATTGAACAGAGATTATGTTGAAAAATATAGCTTTGCAGCCAGAAGAGTGGTTAATAACGTGGTGTATTGGAATCCTGTATAAAACCAACCAGCTTTCAGGAAAAAAGTGGTGCATTACTTATTGCACACCCTTCATATTTACAAATGTCGAACATGTTGATACAAAATTTGGATATGATAATGTAATGAAGACTGCTGCTGCTCGTAGAGATTTTGGTAAACTATTTCCTAACCTCAGAGTATCAAATTCGAGACAGTTTACTCGTGTTTTCTCTAAACCATGTGTCATATGTCATGTGAACATGCAAGTGAAAAATGTGTGTATCGAGTAGACGACATTATTCAGTTAGTAGAACTTCTCGGTCCTTCAACAGGAGCACACAGAATTTGTACATGTATCGGTGTTCCATGTACAAGAAAAGGTGGACATTATGTATGTATGTGTCACAACCATCCCCATCATTTATAGGTTATCCGACACCTTCGAGATGAAGGTAGACGATTGAAATTTTGTTGTCGGACAATTAGAAATTGCCGAGTAATCCATTAATAGTTTTTAGCGATGAAGCCACTTTTACTTGTGTTGGTATTGATGATACTCGTACCCCACATTTGTGGTTTGAACACAACCCACATGCCTTTGTGGCGACAATTTCAATAGTGCTTCTCTGTAAATGTGTGTTGTGGTATGAATGACAATCAGTTGATTGCCTCAACAAAAATAATCATTTTGTGAAAATGTAATGATTTTGGATTGATAAACAGTGTGCTCACTAAGCAGCGGCAGGAGACTACAAATATAAACATATTAAAGTTTGCGAGCTTTCAGAGCTGGTGGCCCCTTCTTCTGGCAGTAGAGTTGGAGGGTGAAGAAGAGCAGTGAAAGAAAGGGGCTGGTTAGGTGTAGGAAAAGGGGCAGAGTTTGGAAAAGTCACCCAGGACCTCAGTTCAGTGGAGACTTAACAGATTGAATGAGAAGGAAAAAACAGTTGTTTTACCACGTTGTCTTACAGGATCCTGTTACCCAGATTTCCTTGAATGTGAGCTTCCAGTATTATTGATATACATTCCTTAGGCTACAAGATGGCTCTGTTCTTCCAGAATCATGAGGCCCCTGCATCTTCTACTCATCAGGTAGCAACTCCATATAAACATTATATTCCCTGGAAGATTGACAGGCAATAATGATAACTTTTATTCACCACCTTACCCATTTACATTTTTACCAGTGGCGATGGTTGAAAGGCAAAGTCTACAAAGAAAAGAGACAAATTGATTGAATGGATTATGAAACGTGCTAACCTCATAAAAGAACAGCAAGAGAATTTGAAGGTGCATTTGTCTATTTTACCACCTCCTAAATTACTCATTGTTTCTTATGAACATACAACATTTGCGTGGTTTTTTTTCCCTTTAACTATTACGCATCATCTGTCAGACCTCTTTGATTTTTTTTTTTTATTTCGTATTTCCCACACCCCTGAAGACTAAAGTGGACTCTTCTCAGTAGTCCTGTTGGATGGTAAGATACATGTGCCAAAAGTCTTGCATTGTTGCTGCATTTTGTTTCTTATTTTTGTACCTTGAGATGTCTCACAGATGTACATAGTGCCCATCTGTTGTGTTTATGTTGAATATGATAATGAATACAGACTGAAACTATGAATTAAAACTTGTTCCAAGGCTGGGATTCAAATCCAAATATCCTGCTTACGAGGCAGATACTCTAACCACTAGGCCACCTAGGCACTGTGGTTAACACAGATGCACTGATTACCCTAATATGTCTCACGCCTTAACACAAACTGCCAGTTCACAATTTAGCCTGTCTTTATGTTTATTCCCTTCTTATCTCTTACCAGTATTGCAGAGGCTCTCTGATATTGGAACAGCACCTTAGCATTGAACGAAATGGGGACAGTCCTGCCTGTACCTCAGGCATGAGTGAGATATTAATCAGATGAAACTATATGTTCCAGATACACATTAAATCTCAACTTTGTCTATGATAATGAATATATCTCTGGAAAGTACAGTTTCATCTGCTTAATATATCACCTACAACTGAGGTACAACCAGGGCATCCCCATTTCATTCAATGCTAAGGTGCCATTCTAATGTTGGAGAGCTCTTGCAATACTAATACAAGTTACGAAAGGGAACGAACATCAATATGGGCCGAGGCATGAACTGGAGTTTGTATTATTGAGGGAGACATACTAGGGTAACCCGTGTAGCGTTTTAGACGCAGTGCCAGGGTGGTGCAGTGGTTAGAGCAGGGTTCAAAACCCAGCCGTGGTACAAATTTTAATTCATTGCTTCAGCCTGTACTCATTGTCATAGATAAAGTTGAGGCTTAATATGTCTGTGGAACATATAATTTTTTGCTGAATGTTTCTCCATGGTGGGAAAATAGGACCTTGTGGACAATGTGTTTTACGTGAGACAGCTGCGGATATTCAAGAAGGATTAATGAATTCTCAGATGAAGACGTTTATGAAAGTGACAATGACCCTGATTTCAAGATATTTAATGATTGAGGCACTAATTCAGGGGAGGAAACAGTAAATGATGAAGATGTGCAGCTGGCGACAATGGAAAAAACAAAAGCTAACAATTAACATAAGAACAAGATAACACATCGCCTTGCAGTTGCCTGGACTCGACAGATGACAAAAAGCTGAGGAGAAAACCCTGCTATTTTAGAGCTGTTAGCCTCAAACACATGAAGAACTGTTTGAAAAATGAAGAAGAATTGTTTGAAAAATGAAGAACTGCTCATTTTCCCCCATCATTTGAAGAGGAAAACTAGATATCACTGTCAACAGTGTGGTGTTCTGATTGGAGTTTCCAAGGAAGGTCATCAGAATATGCATGCAGGCTGAAAGTGATGAAAATAAGATTCAGGGCCTCATAACAATATGTAATTACTTTTTATTCGTCTTTTAAAATTAATATGTGGCGAAGTTTCTCCCTCCGTAGAAATATGAAGCGCAATACATGCTCTTCGTTGAACTGATGAGTAGTCAACGCAAAGTTTATTTCGCATGTAATTTATCGTAACAGAAATATGTTGTGAATCTGTAATACTATCTACTGTTTTGTTTTAGTAATATGTACAATCAAAATACACTGCCGATTTTGTTGTGTTTTATATCCTGCTTTGTTTTAAAAAATTAAAATTTTCGTATAGTCTGCGTACAAGAAGTGTAATGAGTGACGAGGAGTCATGAATATATATATCATCTAAACAGTGGTTTTGTATATAAAAAATAAAAATGTGGTTGAGGAACCCCTCTGTAATAACTGTATTCTTTTCAACGTCGATAGTACTTAAGGGTTAAATCCATAATTTTTGTGTGTCAGCCTTTTTTTCATTTTGCAGTGATGTGTAACAATGTGGAGTGATGGTCTTTTGCACTTTTATTGCTTTTATCACTATTCCCTGCAGGACTGTGGACATATTTTATCTCAGGCCTCAAATCCAAGGTTTATTTTAACACATGCCTGCTCCAGTGTAGGCATGTTGGGAAACAGATTTGGACAGTCAGAATTCTTAGAAAATTATTCTGCTAGGAGATAGATGTGATACTTGATTACCTCAATGTTGTGACTCTGTCCGTGCAAATTGTATTTCAGGTGTCCCAATAGAAACTAATTGCAGGACGGGCCAGTATGGTGACCGAATCCTTCGACATTGTAACTACCCCTGAGGATAAACTGACAGGTAATTCAGTAGCCGGAAATACGCTGAATTTCTTTCACAATTTGTCATTGGAATGCTGTCACCTTTCAAGAACGACCTCAGAATGTTGACCCAATTCCTCCAATAGTGTTAAATGTGTGCAGCAGTGTAGAGAAGCACCAGAGCATCATGACAGTGACTCGCTAGTTCCTGTAGCTGTACTGCAAATTCCTGGTACTTTTATAAGTCTCCGTAGCTTCGCAGCGTAATAATCGTATCTGTAGATCGTATGCAGTTACCCTTAGCTGTTCAGTAACCTGCAGATTTCGTGGGCTTGTGTTTTACTTAACTCCAGAGTAAGTATAAATGCCTAATGCTGATAAATTAGTGCTTTCATTTCTGAGCAGTTGAAATAAATTATCTTAATTATATTGTATGGTAGTAGGTGAAAGTGCTTCTTCTGAGGAAGAGATATATAGCCAAATAACTTAACAACATTTTTTGTTTGTGTAAGAAAGTGAACCAAATACAAACAAAAATGTGTTTTAATATGAGCAATCTTATCTGAGTAGTCCTAATCACGAACCTTTATTTTCTATTGACCATTTTAGTGATTGTGGTCTTCATTCTCAAGACTGGTTAGGTGATGCACTTTTCACGCTATTCTACAAGGGTGGTTTTAAAGAATTCTTGGAATGGAATAGATAGACATGACTTACCTCGATGAAACAGTATTAGGAAAAGGCTGGATTGCTACTCACTGTAAAGATGACCCGTTGAGTTGCAGAGAGGCACAACGAAAAGACTGCTACACATTATAGCTAAAGCCTTCTTCAGCAAAGAAAACACACACACACATATTCACAGTATTTTCACTGTGCCTGTCTGCAACTCAATGGGTCATCTTTATGGTGAGTATCAATCTATCCTTTTCCTAATATTGTTGATTTTCCAAACTGGAGGTTCCACTATTTGACTTTACCTCAGTTAAAATCTTTTATTTTTCAATTTAGTCTCCATGTACATTAATGTATTTGGTCCAGCAATGTTCCAATGCCTTAATCGCACCTCGAAAATTAGGTACCTCCAGACTTGCAAAATACCTGTCAACTTCAGCAGTCAGTCCTTTACCTGAAGAGAACCTCCATCCACCAAGGAAAATTTTGAGGTCAGGGAAGAGACGGAAGTCTGATGCAGCCAAACTAGTTGACTATGGTGGATGTGACAGCATTTTCTATCGTAGTACAGTAGAGCGTCAATTATCCAAACGTCGGTCAACCGAATAACCGCTTAACCGAACTGTGTACTCGCTCGCACCTGTTACTCTCCCACCCTACCGTCCATCATCAGCCTCACTCCCGAACCAAGTTTCCCACAGTAGTCACCGCACTGGGCCACTGCTGGTGGAACATTGCTTCTAATGGGGCCTTCACAAGGCGCTGCTGACCGGCCAAGCCGCCAGTCGCTGTGTTTCAACAATCAGCACACTTCTGTCGGCTTGGCACTGGCTGTACAAGTAGCGGCAGTATCAAAGCTGTTCACAGCAACAGCTGCGCCAGCTTAGAGTCGAGGCGTGCCACTCCGCACAGTTTGAAAGATTGTACGCCCCCGAGAAAAGCTTCTCGCAGTGCAAACAGTCACCATCTGTTCTCTGTTACGACCACTTGTGTGCTGCTGCGTGAAGAAGTGAACTTGACGATACAAACTGCTTTAAACGTAAACATGTTGTCCTTTCTATGAGGGACAAGTACGAGATTATTAAAAGGTTAGAAGAAGGTGAATCTGCAACCACTTTATCCAATGAGTACAAGGTGGGGAAGTCGACAATTACGGATATAAAAAAAGCAAAAGACGAGCATAGCAAATTTTATAGCTATGCTTGATTCTACTGATGGATCAACAAGCTGTAAAACTATGAAGCTCACCACTAACAAAGATCTAGATGATGCTGTTTACAAGTGGTTTACACAAAAGAGATCGGAAGGAGAACCTATCTCAGGTCCCATTCTGTGTGAGTTCAACGAAAAACTTGGAGGGCCTTCGAACTTTAAAGCGAGCTTGCTTAGACAGACCAAAATAAAGGATTTTTTTAAACATTAATTTTGTGTATTGTTCATGCAAAATGTCTATGTAATATGTATATATTCCTACTGAAGTTGACTTTGTATGTTACTTTCTAATACTAAAAGAGATGCCTGTTTTTATGAATAAATTTACTGTACAGTACTTCTTTTTGGAAAATAAACATGTACAGTTCGATTATCCTAACAAACCAGTTTGCCGAACACCCATGTCCCTCAATTACTTCGGATAATCGACGTTCTACCGTACCTATATTTTTGCCATGACAATGTTTGTTTGTGGCGGTTTGTTGACTTGATGAAATGTAGCTTTCTTCCATTGCAAACCAGGGCTTTTTCACCTGTCTTTCGCTGTAGTGATTCAGGAGGTTAGTGTAGTATTGTTCCATTATTGGTTGACTGGTGGGAAGAAAATCTGTCAGCAGAATTCCTTTTGCACCCCAGAAACCAGATGTCATGACCTTTCTGGCTGACCATATTGCTTTTGCTTTCTTTTGTGGTGGTGAATCAACGTGTTTCCACTGCCCTAACTGTTGTTTTTCTGAGAGGTGTTACTGTGGACCCAGGTTTCATCTGAAGTCACAAACCACTGCAAAAAAATCTTTTTGTTTGCTCTGAAAATTGGTCAGATGTTTGACATTTCTAGTCTAATGTGTTTCTGATCCTGAGTTAAGGTCCCACCTAGCAGATAATTTTCTCATCTCTAATTCCACTGTAAAAATGTGGTATGCCTATTCAGATGGCATCCCTACAGTGACATCAATTTCTCGCATTATCAGTTGGCAATCCTCTGTGACCATTTCATGCAGTTTTGCAGTAATTTCTAGAATAGTGGCACATCTTGACCGACCACCATGTGGATTGTCATCAAAGCTGTCTCGGCCAGATTTAAACTTGTTTGTCCACTTAGCAATAGTTGAATATGAACTAGCAGAGCCCTCCAGTACGTTCTGAAAATTGGCATGAAATTCCTTTGCTTTCATACCTTTCTTTAAAATGTAGCACCTACTTAATCACAGCTGGAATCTCTTATCATGTCATCACAAACTGGTGGATGGGAACAAAAAGAGAGAGACAGCCTGCAACACAGATCTATACTCACAGAGCTGACACATAAAAGATGATCTCTAATTATGTGATAATTTCATTGGGTTATCACTGACATCTAGTGGTGATTCCACAAACTTTTTAAATTACTGTCATGTCCTCTACAAGTCTGTCCATCTCTGAACTCAGATCCATTCCAACATATGTACAGTACTCAAGCGACATTGTGTACAATTCACCCTGCTCTACACTTCCCTCCATTATCAAATCGACTGTTTCTTGATGCTCAAGGCATCTCCTCTTAGTCGAACTCTTCTTATAGTCCCACAAAAAACTTTTATCCCCAATTCGATTCAGTGTCTCTTCATTAATTACTTGATGTTTCCACTTAATATTCAGCATTCTTCTGTATACCACATTTTAGAAGCTTAATTCTCTCCTCCCTTCTTTTTATTGTTTATATCCCACTTGTATATAACTTTTTAATACTTCAATTTGTGTTTCTCAAGTGGCCGCTCCAGATTCGCACTGGTAGCATTAAGGATCTATGCCCAGATGTTATATGTAGTAATATACACAAACCTTCCTTGTGAAGTAGTATCCCTACTGTAGTTCCTAAGATTAGCCATAAAATGCAGACAAAAATATGCAGCAGGGGACTTCAATTTAGAATATGTATGGATGTTAACATATTTGCTGTTTGGACTCTCTTGTTGTCTTCAGTTTTCTAGCTGTACAAAAAGCAAAACTCACTTTCTAGTGTCAGTATCCCGTTTCCTGATCTAGCTGCCTCAGTGTCACACTACTTAATTCTATTACACTCGTTTTACTTTTGTCAATGTTCGTTGTACACTAAAGAGCCAAAGAAGCAGGTACACCTGCCTAATATCATGTAAGGCCCCCGTGAGCACACAGAAGTGCAACAACAGGATGTGGCATGAACTCAACTAATGTCTGAAATAATGCTGGAGTTAATTGACACTATGAATCCTCCAGAGCTGTCCATAAATCCGTAAGAGTGTATGGGGGTGGAGATCTCTTCTGAACAGCACATTGCAAGGCATCCCGGATATACTCAATGATGTTCATTTCTGGGAAGTTTGGTGGCCAGTGGAAGTGTATAAATACAGAAGAGTGTTTCTGGAGCCACTTTGTAGCAATTTTGGACATATGGGGTGTTGCATTGTCCTACTGGAATTGCCAAAGTCCGTCGGAACGCACAATGGACATGAATGGATGCAGGTGATTAGACAGGATGCTTACATACGTGTCGCCTGTCAGTCATATCTAGATGTATCAGGGGTCCCATATCTGTCCAACTGCACACACTCTACACCATTACAGAGCTTCCACCAGCTTGAACAGTCCCGTGCTTGCATGCAGGGTCCGTAGATTCATGAAGTTGTCTCCATACCAGTACACGTCTATCTGCTTGATACAATTTGAAATGACTTGTCCGACCAGACATCATGTTTCCAGTCATAAAGAATCCAGTGTCGGTGTTGCCAGGCCCAGGCGAGGTGTAAAGCTTTGTGTAGTGCAGTCATCAAGGGTACACGAGTGGGCCTTTGGCTCCGAAAGACCATATCAATGATGTTTTGTTGAATGGTCTGCACGCTGACACTTGTTGATGGCCCAGCATTGAAATCTGCTGCAGTTTGCAGAAGGGTTGCACTTCTGTCACATTGAACAATTCTCTTCAGTTGTCGTTAGTCCCGTTCTTGCAAGATCTTTTTTCAGCCGCAGCTATGTTGGAGATTTGATGTTTTACCAGATTCCTGATATTCACGGTACACTTGTGAAATGATCGTACAGGAAAATCCCCATTTCATCACTACCTCGGAGATGCTGTGTCCCATCGCTCGTGCGCTGACTATAACACTACATTCAAACTCTCTTCAATCTTGATAACTGCCATTGTAGCAGCAGTAGCCGATCTAACAACTGCACCAGACACTTGTTGTCTTATGTACGTGTTGCCAACCACAGCGCTGTATTCTGCCTGTTTACATATCTCTGTATTTGAATAAGCATGCCTATACCAGTTTCTTTGTTGTATAACCACTTTTTGAGAACTGTTCTCTCCAGTTCAGCTTCTCTTCAAAGTCCTTCGCCATCTTTGGCAAAACTGAAATTTTTATGACCATCTACCTTATTTTTAATTCTCCTTTCATCACATTGTATTGAAGTACACTTCATTATTGGTACATTTATCAGTTTGAAACATCCTGAAAGCTAATGTCACCACCATGCAATTGCTTGTACGAATTTGTAATGTTTTTTTAGTGGAATAGTCTGAACAGTGATGGTAATTTGTTGGAGATTATGATAGGGTTCACTATGTGACTGAGGAGTTCAGTGTCCCAATACAATCATGTCATAGCATAAATTACAATTATGTCGTATCGTAAATGTAATTGTAGAAGTCCAAAGTCTGTCATGTGAAGATAAATACTGTTCACAATGTTTTTTAAACTTCACTTGAACCACAGTACTTGCCAACTTTTTTTCAGATGCAACTGACATGTTCACTTGCGTTTGAAGTATGAAGTCAGACACTTTATGAATAGAATATAGATAGTCCTTGACAGTCATAATAGAAGGTGTCATGTGTTATGTGACTTACTTAGAAGTTTTGGTCACTTGAGGAAATTATAAAATTAGAAGAAAACTGAATGGTTGGCAAATATTTCTCAGTTCCATTCATTAATGGAGCATGCAAAGAATGACTTTTCAGGAAGCGAAATAGTGATTGTAAGGCCCCTACCCACTCTTAATATTACAGTTTGTTAATAATTAGGCATTGTGTTGGTTGGAAAGCAGAGGGTCACATCTGCAATTGCATTTGTTGTTAATATTGACCATGTGCCTTAACAGGTAAGAATTCCATTAAATTTCTTGTATTATATATTGTCAGTGAAAGGAAATTTTGAAATAATAGTTTTTATCCCTGAGTTTCACTGTTGTTTGAGTTTATTGCCAAAAAATCAGTTAATGCCGATCCATTTGGAGTCTCACATATTCAGTCCATATGACACAGTACTGCTGTAATAAGTGTGTGTTGATCAACGAGAAAATTCAGCTACACCAACAAAACTTGACTGATTTTTAATACTTCGTGGTGATGTGAATTTCGATACACTTGCAGTCATCATAATACAAACTTTCGTCTGAGATTAAGTAATTTAAAAAAAATATATACAACTTATTCACTTGACGGACTCTTTGCTCCATTGTAACCACACTATTCCCATTCCTGCAAAGATGGTAGAGTCTACACAGGATATGGTGGCTGAAGCACTGTGACCAATTTTCATCCATGTTAGGCAAGTTCATTCACTTGTTTGGAAGGGGAGGCCAACATTATTTACCATCTTTCAGCCAGTTGGCGACAGCAGAATCAAGGCACACATCCTGCACACTTTTTCAAATGATTTCACACAAACTATTCGGTAAAACAATTTCAATTGAGTATTACGTTTAGCTTTATATGTCCAATTCATGCTGAAATTGGCTATCTTTTTGTTAATGGTCACAGTTATTGTGATACTTGCATTTAAATAAGACAGTGCCCAAAATTCGAAGAAGTTTTCCGTGAAAAATGGAGATCCCTATGATTTTGCATTTGGTGCATATTACACAATATGTTGCTGTGTATGAAATTCAGCTGACATACTGAATTTTTCTTTAGACTTGAATGAAGATTTTTGTCTGGCACCAATGTCTAGGAAATTGATGCAACAAACTTATTTGCAATCAAGCACACAAACGAAAAAGCCAGAATGAAATATCCACTACATTCCTCATAATTCATAAGTGGTTTGAGATATGAAATGAGATTTTGGCACATAATAGCACACAAAGAGGTGAGTGTTTTGCCATATGGTTATTATGCAAAACTTCATTATCTACTGTGTTATTCTACTAACTAAAGACCTTTCCAATGAAATAAAGTATTTTTTAAGGCCCACCAGTAGCTGGTGTAATCAGAAATGGTTTGGAACAAGATAAGTGAAGACAATACACATTTAATTTTCTACCAAGGATGTGTTTTTTCATAAGCTTTTGATTTTACTTTTCCACAGTTCCTCACTCAATAAACATAATAAACCACTGTTTCAAAATTCTCCCACAGTTTCACCTGCGCAGCATGTTAGTGAAGCGACAATCTGTCACCTTGACTGTGTAGGCAAAAGAAAAGCAAATATTAATGTGGCAACAGGAGAAATGTAGGTTTTACTCAAAATTTGCCACTCAAGATGCTTTTCTGAAAGTTACAGGCGAAAATAAATCGGTGCTTCTATTGCATTTTAAGCGAAATTCTTTTTAGGAACTAATCAAAGCAAAGGTGGTAGTAGATCTTTTTGAACGGCCACCATTCAAGTGTGGGCATGGAGGAGCTCCGTTTAAGAATTTGAAAAATATGTGAGCGTAGGCCTCAGTTTAGACTGGCACTCCCCCTGTAACGCTCGGCATTTCCCCTACAGCGCCTGCCTGCACCCCCACCACTGCCACTCTCCCCATATGTGCTCTACCTACTGCTCATCTGATGGCCACCTTATTCTTCTTGCACTCATCTTGAAACTTGGCACTACCCATCCAGCAGTTCAAAGGTAACCACCAGCAAAAGAAAGTTCAGTGCTTTGGCTAAGTAGGAACATCACTGTAAGCTTGCACTGTACTGACAACAGTTACTTTTTTAAAAGTGAAAATGGTGTTCCAAGCTCTCAGCTCTCAGAACTGGTAGTTCATTCCTCAGGAAGGAAACATGGATTATTTTGGGAAGGTTATAAATTAGAGACAGACTGAGAGGCACCTAACTGTCAAGTTGAGATGAGGAAATGCTGTTATGTCTTAAGGATGCTGTAACACTGAAACAGGACCACAGTGAAAGCCCTGTTTTATGTTTTCGTGTGATCCAGGCATAAAAAAACGCAAAATCAGGAAAATACAGAATCTAGGAAAATGTTAAACCCCCCCCCCCCCCCCCCCCATAATATGAGCAAAAACACGTGTAAATAGCATATATGATTAAAAATTGGAATCCTCTCCAATAATTTCTATAAAGTCAGTCTAAGGAAGGAAATTAAATGTACAATACAATGTTTATAAATAATTTGTGGTAATGGGCTTAATCAGTTCTTAGAAAATTACAGATGTGTAACAGCAAGTTAAAGCTCATCATAAAATTGAAATTGGTATCTGGATACAAGATAATTGAGCTATTTTCGACATGCTACAATCACAAATGATTCATTTGAAACACGAGAGCTCATCTTTTGTGCTCACAGAAAAAAAGGAAAAATTGATGAACAGGTTGAATTAAACCAAAAGCATCACAGCGGCTAAGTGGTTAAACCATAAGTAGAAATGCAGACATCTGCTTGATGACATACTTATTACTATAGCTGTTATTGTATAATGCTTTTCTTATGAGCCACACTTCATATGCTCACCACCATTAACGTGTTATTTTAGGTTTGAGAGAGAAACAGAGACTTAAAAGAAATTAGTTTACTTCCCCATTTGTCGCTACAACCATATTACAAGTTGACTCGGTGAATTTCTGTACACTGTGTGAAACGTAAATTTGAAAGAAATCTCAGGTGCTACAGTTTCGCTTCATGTCCTCTTATCACTGCTGCCAATCTTTACGATTTACAGAGTGTGATGTGTGTCGTGCAAAGTGTATATGTGAGTAGTGTATGTAGTTGTTGCAATTGTATCGTGTCACATTTGAACACAATCATCATCATCATCATCATCATCATTTAAGAATGATTATGCCTTTCAGCGTTCAGTCTGGAGCATAGCCCCCCTTATACAGTTCCTCCATGATCCCCTATTCAGTGCTAACATTGGTGCCTCTTCTGATGTTAAACCTATTACTTCAAAATCATTCTTAACCGAATCCAGGTACCTTCTCCTCGGTCTGCCCCGACTCCTCCTACCCTCTACTGCTGAATCCATGAGTCTCTTGGGTAACCTTGCTTCTCCCATGCGTGTAACATGACCCCACCATCTAAACCTGTTCGCCCTGACTGCTACATCTATAGAGTTCATTCCCAGTTTTTCTTTGATTTCCTCATTGTGGACACCCTCCTGCCATTGTTCCCATCTACTAGTACCTGCAATCATCCTAGCTACTTTCATATCCGTAACCTCAACCTTGTTGATAAGGTAACCTGAATCCACCCAGCTTTCGCTCCCATACAACAAAGTTGGTCGAAAGATCGAACGGTGCACAGATAACTTAGTCTTGATACTGACTTCCTTCTTGCAGAAGAGAGTAGATCGTAGCTGAGCGCTCACTGCATTAGCTTTGCTACACCTGCTTCCAGTTCTTTCACTATGTTGCCATCCTGTGAGAATATGCATCCTAAGTACTTGAAACCGGTCCACCTGTTCTAACTTTGTTCCTCCTATTTGGCACTCAATCCGTTTATATTTCTTTCCCACTGACATTACTTTCGTTTTGGAGATGCTAATCTTCATACCATAGTCCTTACATTTCTGATCTAGCTCTGAAATATTACTTTGCAAACTTTCAATCGAATCTGCCATCACAACTAAGTCATCCGCATATGCAAGACTGCTTGTTTTGTGTTCACATATCTTAATCTCACCTAGCCAGTCTATTGTTTTCAACATATGATCCATAAATAATATGAACAACAGTGGAGACAGGTTGCAGCCTTGTCTTACCCCTGAAACTACTCTGAACCATGAACTCAATTTACTGTCAACTCTAACTGCTGCCTGACTATCCATGTAAAGACCTTTAATTGCTTGCAAAAGTTTGCCTCCTATTCCATAATCTTGTAGAACAGACAATAACTTCCTCCTAGGAACCCGGTCATATGCCTTTTCTAGATCTATAAAGCATAGATACAATTCCCTGTTCCACTCATAACACTTCTCCATTATTTGCCGTAAGCTAAAGATCTGGTCCTGACAACCCCTAAGAGGCCTAAACCCACACTGATTTTCATCCAATTGGTCCTCAACTAATACTCGCACTTTCCTTTCAACAATACCTGAGAAGATTTTACCCACAACGCTGATTAAAGAGATACCTCTGTAGTGGTTACAATCTTTTCTGTTTCCAAACACAAAAGTCTTTAAAATGTGCTATTGCAAAACCCTTGCTCTATTTTTGGTGTGACGTCTCTGTCACAGAACATCATCTGCGCAAAGTGTATATTTTCAGCTCTTCACAAAATGCTTTCACCTGCTTGCCTGCACTCCTGTTGTTGAAAGGCCACTCCCCTCTTCACACATCCAGTAGGCAAGCTCATTTTACTTGTGGTGTGGTGGTTGCGCTGGCTACTGGGTGATAGTAGATAAGAGTTCACTAGCCAGAAGTGGGCAATGTTTCCTCGATTACGACTGAGTATATACTTTGAAACTCAGTGTTTGAATTTGAAACATTGATGATTGGTAGTGTTGCTGAATACTGTACTTCGGAAATAAATGCAAAAAGATGAGATTGAGTTATACGTGGCACAAGAAAAGGTGGTGGCTGAGCCCCTTCGTCTTGTATTGGCTCAGTCCAGAACACTTCGCGGCAACTTTCTTGTTTTTTCATTACCACTGCAACCTAGCAGTGGTTGTATCATAATTGCACAGTGAAGCTAAATGTTGCAAGGTGTGTTGGCAACACTAATTGTTGATTATGTCAGCATTTCCTCTCTCACGTCTTCCTTCTCCACAATGGCTAAAATACTCCCTTAACTCCACCACCATGTGTGGTGCAAACCAGCTCTCTTTTGTGCCACTTATAACTTATTGAGTCACGCCAAATATCAATAAGAAGAAAATGGCATGAAGTCAAGCAAGACATTGAGTAAGAACTTAAAATAGAGGTAAACCTTACTTGGAAGAAATGTAAAATTGGGGTATTTTTAGCATTGATCTTACGCGTTTTCAATGGGGGCTAAGAATTTATGGTGTAAAATACTGAAAAATGTAAAATTGGAGAATGTAAAATCGAAGTTCCTCTGTATTGCCTGCAATATGGATTAGCATAGCCTGGTAAGGTATGGCCAGCTTTTCTGGGGAAATGAATGTTTGCAAAACAATCATTTAAAATTCAAGCAATAAGGGTAATGACAAAGTTTACTGACAGGGAATTATCCAGGATCATTTTTAATTAATTTATGATTGTGACTTCTCCAGGATTATGTATACATGAATATATGTATTACCCACAGTCACACACGGAATTGGCAGCGTTAAAACAGCCAAGTCCACAGTTGCAAAGCTAGAAGTAGGAATGATTTTCTAGAGAAGTATGTATCTAGGCTGTATTTCAAAAAAAGTGTGCTGTAACATCCCAAAATAATCATCACTGCATTGCTTTCAGAATTTAAAAAAAAATTGAGTTTATTTAAAAAAGTTTTTATAACATTGAACCCACAAATTATTCACATTGGCACCAATCTGACAGCTTAAGAACTTGTGTGCTTTGGTTACTACAGCTTACACAATATTTTTGCTGCTACTTCTTTTTCTGTTGGTCACAATAAAAATACTCGCATCTGGTGGCTGCCCTAGAGCAGTGAAACAGCAGTAGTCACAAGTCAAAAGAGTGAAACTGCAGTAACATGAGATTCCAGAGTTAGAGACAGAGCAGTCAGCAAGTAGAGTACTGAAGTAGATCTGTAGAAATACTGCGAACCAGAAGTATGCCAACGTCATCACCATGCTGAGCCTTTAGTACTGAGAGAGAATTCGAAAATGTAATCCAATTTAATTCTAGGTCATTGTACTGGTAGTGTTGGTGTGTGTGATCGACTGCTTTGTAAATGGACAGTCAGTGACGGCTCGGTGAGCCACAAGAGATTTTAAAGCCATTTACCAGAGGTTATAGGCTAGCTTGATAGAGGGCATTCCTGACGTGTCTACCACAGGTGCTTCACATAGGCACGGTCTGAAGGTCCAGACTCATATAGAGCTAAAGTCTTTGCCTCCAAGTCAATATTGGCATAATAGAGATACTAAACTTCTCTGTTCTGATTGTTTGAACGCAGTCGTACTGTCTTTAACCTTCCATTGTCTCTGATACTTTCCTCTTCATCATCATCATCATCATCATCATCTCCCCTTGTTCTGAAAGCAGATGGGTCCTCCTCAAACTGTGGCCTGAGTAACCTCTTACTTCTTTCTAATCTTCTCCAACCTATCCATCTTTCTCCCTTGAGGAAATACCGAACAGTTCTGAAAGCTAGGAATAGGTTTTTGATGTTTTAAGCTGTTTATTGCAGGT
Organism: Schistocerca americana; assembly: GCF_021461395.2. NCBI lineage: Eukaryota > Metazoa > Arthropoda > Insecta > Orthoptera > Acrididae > Schistocerca > Schistocerca americana. Next base: position 81,056,297 of record NC_060128.1, on the reverse strand, counting down.
CTGGTTGTTTTTCCTCACGACCAGCCATTCTGTTTTCTTGTAATTTTATGTAGAAGTCTGTTAGTGGTAAACCATTTCAAAGCATCCTGAAATATGGCTTCCCAGCTAAGACACAAGTTGAAACTATGGTCACTATTTTTTATTTACTTAAATTTGCCATATTTCGTGACAGTACCTTTTCCGTTAGACGTTTGCAAGGCGATATTAGTCTTGGCTTCAGTTGTCTAAGTATGATTCCACAATGCATCTATGTCGGCTGCAGAAATGACGTGGTTCAACGTGTTTCTCTCGTTTTGGTGTTTCAAATACAGTTTCTTCAAATGTAGTTTCTTCTTTTTAGTTAATACAAAAATAATAGTAACTTAATTCAAAATTATTTATGACTGCGACCTTCACATTGTTCTTCCGTCAACACGCACCAAGAGTTAGCTGCCGACTGACTATAGTCAGAGACGACTCTAACGTCAAAGATATTTTACACAATTCACAAGTTTCCACTTGTAATCAGTCTCTCTGCTATTCTTCGATACATTTTCTAATAGTAATCAATATGCTTTTACTCTCAAAAACAGAAGTAAATTAACATATAATAAGACAAATTATAATAAATTCTGACAAAAATATAAGAAAACATTTACAATTCGGTATCGACAAATACGGTAAAAAAAATAACATCTCCCAGATCCATTACAACTGCTCCCCAGGGCTTTTGTTGTTATGGACATATACAACAAAATCCCGACCACACTCAGTGATGGATCTGTATTACACAATTAGTACACTAATGATGCAGTCTGATAACCTCTTCCAAATTTGGACTCTTTGAATCTGTGGACTTGTTACTGGCTGTTGTTGCAATGATACTTCCCCATCAATCTCATACACAAAAAAAATTCAAGTAAAGAAATTATTTGACATGACAAATATACATGGTATAAAACATACATGAGAAATATTCTAACATACAGATTGAAAGTAATAGGAAGGTAAAATCATTTCCTAGAATAAGATTTAATTAATTTTTTTTATATTAATGTTAATTTCATTATGCTTACATATTGTAACAGTAAAAATGATACTGGACATATATAGTGTAGTGGTTTTCTTTTCTTTTGTATATTTTTTTTTTTTTTTTTTTTTTTTTTTTTTGCTTATGATTTTCTTTTTAAAATTTTTTTTTACTCATGTTTTTTTTTTATTTTGTATTTTTTTTTCTTATGATTTTCTTCTTTTAGTACAGCTAAAGATACATCAGTATTATCTAAATTTTTTGCAATTATTTATGTACACTTTCCTCTCTACTACAATATTACTACAAGTCACATTCTTGTGAAGAGTACTTTTGCTCCCCACAACATCAGTATAAACAACAATAAACTGCTCATATATCATGAGGCTTTATCTAAAATTGGTTTTGAAACTTATACCTTTGCATGCATGTCCTCACATGCATGCCTTCACCCACAGGGAAGACTTAGCTTCCAAAAATTAGAAAAATTCAGAAATGCTCACTACGGAGACTTTTTTTTTTTTTTTAAAGTAAAAATAAATCTTTCTCTCATTCTGTGTTACAACAGTGTTTTTTCATCAGTTTCAATTAACATGTGACTTCAAATTATTAATTTATACATGCAAATATACACACTTGGTTGTACAGGCAGTTTTGTTCTAACAAGCGTATTCCAGTGGAGGACTTTTGTTTTAGATGATAATAGGTTATTTAAATTTTGAAATTATGATTTCTGTTTATACAGTTTTAAAGAGACAACATTCCTGAGACCAAATAATTTCTTTGACTTAGGATACACCAAACGATAAGCATTAGGGTGTGGATTTTCTATGACTTCAAAAGGCCCAATATAGATATCAAAGAATTTTTTAATTTCTGAAGTTAACATTTTTGATCTTTCATGAGATTTGACCAGAACAAGATCCCCAATTTTAAAAGTGGTTAATCTTACCCTATTGTTATGTCTTTTATTCCTCTTTTCCCCTTGTTTCCTCGTAGTTTCCCTGGCAATATCTTCTCTCTCTTGCATAGTTAAAGGTGTACATTTAGGAAATTCAATAAGTTCTGATATAAGATTTGGAGGTCTAATATTAAACATAATCTCATACGGTGAAAATCCTGTGGAACTATGTTGTAGGCTATTCATAATATCTTCAAAATTTCGAATGTGCTCAAACCAGGTTGGATGTTTATGGCTACAATAGGTTCTACAAAGTCTCCCAATTTCCCTCACATGTCTTTCTGCAGGATTGGTGGACGGAGAATAAACAGATATAAGTATATGCTTCAATTTTGATCTTTCAATAAACTTTTTCCAAATTTTAGAGGTGAACTGTGAACCATTATCTGATAATATAGCTTTTGGTTTACCCACCTGTTCGAAATAATCTCTTTCAATTTTTATTATAATTTCATGGCTAGTAGCTTTTTTCACTGGATATAGTTTAATTAATTTTGAAAATACATCTACCATAACAAATATGTACCAGTGACCACCTTTACTCTTTGGTAACATTCCATATAAGTCCACTTCAATAAGATCTAAAGGTTTTTCCGGAATAATGTTTTGCATCTCTCCACCACATCTTTGATTGCTCACTTTAACTCTCTGACATTTCCACCCCTTTCAAGTATCTAATTTTAAATTGCTTTTCCTCCTCTTGTTCAAAAATCTCCTTTTCTCCCCCAATTGGTAACCTTGAAAGTGAATCAGCTACTACATTCTCAGAACCTTTTATGTGTTTGATTTCAAAGTCAAACTGTTGCAGAAAAATTGCCCACCTGGTCAATCTACTGTGGTATAATTTGCACTCTTGTAAGTAACTCAAAGCTTTGTGATCCGAAAATACTATGGTTTTATGTCCAATAAGGTAAATTCTAAATTTTGTAAAAGCCCAATGAATTGCCAAAAGTTCCTTCTCTGTGACTGTATAATTTTTCTCATGCTTGAGCAACATTCTGCTTGCAAATGCTATGGTACAATGTATCTTAACTCCATTCTCTACTCTTTCTTGAAATAACTCTGCTCCAAGCCCATAATTACTGCTATCAGTGTTCAAACAAAATGGTAAATTAAAATCAGGTCTGTGTAATAAGTGTTGCTTCCTCAACTCTTGCTTAATTTTATCAAACTCTTCCTGACAACTTTTATCCCAAACCCAAACAGTGTTTTTCTTAAGTAATTGACTTAAACATGGTGCATTCAGACTCTGATCACTCATATGTTTTCGGTAATAACCGCATAACCCAAAGAACGACTTTAATTGTTTTTTAGTCTTAGGAATAGGAATTTCTGAAATTGCTTTAATTTTTTCTGGATCTGCCAAAATTCCCTTGTCTGTGACAACATGACCCAAAAATTTTAATTCAGAAACTGCAAATTTACATTTCTCTAATTTCAATGTCATCCCCCCTTTTCTAAGTTTTTCACAAACTGACTTCAAAATCAAAAAATGTTCCTCCCAATTTTGCCCTGTAACCAAAATGTCATCTACATAAATTATCAGTTTAGACGCAAGTTCTTGCCCCAGTACATGATCCAAAGCTCTTATAAATTCGGAAACAGAAGAATTTAACCCAAATGGCACAACACAATATTGGTAACTCTTACCATTGTACAAGAAAGCAGTATATTTTCTAGAATTAACCGAAAGTGGTACCTGATGAAAACCCGAAGTTAGATCCAAACTTGACATATATTTTATATCTGTAAATTTATAGAGTAACTCGTCAATATTTTCAGTATGGTCTGTCTGTCTGAAAAAAATTTTGTTTAAGTGTCTAGAGTCCAAAACCAATCTTACTCCACCATCTTTTTTCGAAACTACTACTAGAGGATTATTATATGCACTGATACTCCTTTCTATTATATTACATCCTTCCATCTTTTTCAGCTCTTTCTCAACAGCAGGTCTTTTTGATATTGCAATACTGTATGGTTTTATGAAAAATGGTTCATGAGGTTTTACCTGAAGCTCACACTGATAACCCTTTACCCTTCCAGGTATGTCACTGAAAACATCACTATATTCCCACAGCAGATTTTCTAACTGTTGTTTTTGCTCCCTAGATAAATTTAGCGTTTCTGAAATTTTCAAATTTACTAAATTCCCAAATTCAACTTCATCAGTATCAAATCTATGAGTTTCAATATTCTCCAATCTATTTTCTTTTAGTAAATTGATACTGTCAAAATTTCCATTACTCTGATCACCAAGTGTGTTCACAAAATTTGTCGGAATGTATTCCCTTTCACTAGTTTCTATCAAAAGTTTTCTTCCAACCCAATCAAATGCTGTATTTACTTTTACTATCCAATTCGTACCCAAAAGAAAATCCTCATTAAATTCCTGAATTACAAAACATCCATGTGTGAACAACTTGCCTTCAATTAAAAATGTCACTAAAGCCTGGCTTTTTACCAATTTACTGCTCTTCCCAGTAGCACCTTTTATCTTTACCCCAACAACTGGCATTTCAACATAATCTTTCCCCACTTTCAATTTCTTGCTTAACCTTTCAGATATTCCCGAGATCTCACTTCCTGTATCAGTTAAACATTTATCAATCCATGACCCAATTTGAACGTTTATATAAGGACTGCAAAATTGATCACTTTTCTCAGAACCTGTATCCTCATGTAATAAATCACTTTCAATTTCCCCAAACCTATACTTATCAGAATCATATGGTATATCATTACATGTATTATTTGTCACAGTTATAAAATTTGCACAAGACACAAAATTGTCATGAGTACTCTCTATTATCTCAAATAGCCAAGAATTTTCATCCAAATCACATTGTATACTATTGAAGTACTTATCCTTCAGCTTTTCAAAAATAAAATATCTCATCTTTTTCCACCACTCAGGACATACAGTTTCACGTACATTAATAAGCATCTTTCTAAAGTTCTTGTCAAAAGAAATAGTTTCACTGTTCAGCCATATATTCATAAGAAATGTGTGTGTATCATTAGTATCTGTATCACATACATCCAGCTTGTGAGCTTTATTCATCCTGGTAACATCCCTGGGAATTTCTATAATATTCTCACTATTTAATCCATTTTCAACCATGTGTATACCCAACTCCCTATTTAAACTAATGAAATACCTTTCCTCAACATCATCATCAATACCATTACCATCATTATCAACTTTATCAACAACATCATCATCATTACACATATTCAGGTCACACACATTCAAATTATCCCCCAAAATATTATTTCCCCTTTCTAAAGTTACCAGATCCCTTTCACCAACATTTTCATTCTCACAGCATGCATTCTCTCTTTCATTCACACACATCTCTGAACTACTACAAATTACATCATCTGGCAAAGTGTTGTTCTTTTCTGCCCAAGTGTAAAACTCTGTTAAATTAAATGAATCACAATTACTTTTATCTACTGTTTGTCCTTGTGTACTGAAAATGTTATCTTTATCATCATTATTTTCCTCTTGAAATTTCTTCAATAAGTAACAACTAATGACCTCATGTGATAGCTTAGGTTTGGAACTGTCCTGTTTGGGTTTATGATAGTCACATCCATTGGCCTTTTCATCATGCTCACCTTCTGCCTCAACCTTGCAGACCTTCAAGGGGGCGTCTACTCGTTTTTTATTTCCGGTTCCTGTTTGAACTGCTGATTGTGGTTCTGCCAATGTCTCTGATCAACATTTCTGATCCCATTCCTATGCCAAACATTACCTGATTGTTGGTAGTTTCTATTGTACTGACCTCTATCAAAATTTCTGTGATTTTGATCCGTAAAGTGTTCTCTATTTTGTTGATTATTAACGCAAAAATGTTGTTCTTGTTTTGGATAAAAATTATGGTCCTTCTTTTCAAAATTGTTATATCCCCCTGAATTTTGACTGACACCATGATAATTGTTTTGTTCCCTTTTTTGAAAGTTATCATTTCCCCAATTTTGACCATTACCTTTCTGAGTAAACCCACTGTGTGTTCTTGTTGTTACCCTATCCAACTTTTCAATATAATTGAGAAACTGCTCTACATTACTATCAGGACAATGAACTAAACTCAACTGCATTGCTGATGGCAGTCTTCTCTTTAAGGTATCAATTTTGATCAAGTGATCCAAAGGTTTTGTTAAATGAATAAGTTTTTGAAGTTCACTTTTGCAAAATTGTTTCATGTTCCCATCTGATTCTCTATAGTTTCGCCCATTCAGAAATTCACTTTTGATTCTAGTTTGTTTAAGATCATCCAAAAATTTTTCCAGAAATTTTGATTCAAATTCTGAAAAGGTCATCCCCAAAGTTACAATCTGGTTTGCCCAAGTCAAAGCTTCCCCTTCCAAGAATTTTTTCACAAATTTAATTTTTATTTCATCTGGTGAGTGAGGTAAAAAACAATCCTTACAATACTGCATAAAATCAACGGGATGTAAGGGTCCATCTACCGAAAAGTGCTTCACTGGAATATTAGATACAAGATTACATGTGTTGACATTGTAATTTTTGCTTTGAAATTCAATGTCGAAACTTTCAATTTTTTCGCTAAGTTCTTTGACAGATTTTTTGTTTTCAAAATCATTGCATTCTACTTTTTCTTCTAGAGTAACCAAACGATTGTCAGTTTTTTGTTCTACATTTTTTACTAAAACTTTTGTATTCTCATCCAAATTTTTAATTTCCCCTTTTATCTCATTAAAATCAATTAAATTTCTTTCCCTATCTACCAGTAACTCATTTTTTACAGTATTAATTTCACCGCTCAAATTAACATCAATTTCATTTACTTTTGCTTCCACAGATTCAATTTTTTCCTCAACACTGCCAACTCTGTTCGAAAGCTCACCCACTTGGGTATTGACTGCTTGGACTTGCAACAAAATGTTATCAATTTTTTCATCCCAGTAAGTCTTATTGTCGTCAACTGATTGTTTAATTTCTTTCGTGAAATTTACAAGAAAACTTTTTAAATCAAATTGATCGGTTCTTTCTGTTTCATTTGACCTGTCCTGATGTTCGAAGTCTATTAAGTTACTACTTTCTACTTTAGGCACAATACTCTCGAAAATCTCATAAGTCATTGTGAAGAACAAAAATTTATACACAACAATACAAAACAAGATAAAAATATTGTTTTAACGAAATACGAGGGTTTCGTAACTTATCTGGAACACACTTCTACTGTTGCAAAACCACGTTTTCCATCCATGTGATTGTTGACCAAAATTCTTGAAGTATTTTGTTCTGTCGAAAATTATATTTTTTGCCGAAACATTTCTTCTCCAAAACTTTTACTTCCCGATGAACACAAACACTGTAACACACATTCTGAAGAAACTGGTATTAACATACAAAAATTTTCTTCCTCGTAGCACTGTTGAAGATCTCGTGAACACAATATCCCGGCTACAGTCCCCAGTTGATATATGGCTTCCCAGCTAAGACACAAGTTGAAACTATGGTCACTATTTTTTATTTACTTAAATTTGCCTTATTTCGTGACAGTACCTTTTCCGTTAGACGTTTGCAAGGCGATATTAGTCTTGGCTTCAGTTGTCTAAGTATGATTCCACAATGCACCTATGTCAGCTGCAGAAATGACGTGGTTCAATGTGTTTCTCTCATTTTGGTGTTTCAAGTACAGTTTCTTCAAATGTAGTTTCTTCTTTTTAGTTAATACAAAAATAATAGTAACATAATTCAAAATTATTTATGACTGCGACCTTCACATTGTTCTTCCGTCGACACACACCAAGAGTTAGCTGCTGACTGACTATAGTCAAAGACGACTCCAATGTCAAAGATATTGTACACAATTCACAAGTTTCCACTTGTAATCAGTCTCTTTGCTATTCTTCGATACATTTTCTAATAGTAATCAATATGCTTTTACTCTCAAAAACAGAAGTAAATTAACATATAATAAGACAAATTATAATAATTTCTGACAAAAATATAAGAAAACATTTACAATTCGGTATCGACAAATACGATAAAAAAAATAACATCTCCCAGATCCATTACAATCCTCGAGAGATTTTTGTGTTATCTGATTTAAATGACCTGGTTTGTGATAAGTAGTGTCATCATTGTGAGAAATAACTGAATCATCTATGTAACGGGGCAAGTAATTATTCATAATAATGCAAAAGATAGGTCTGCAGATTGATAGTGGGGAGCCTATTTTTGACTGAGACAAATTGTCATTTGTTATTCAAATAAGTACTGATCTGGGATTACATACTGCATAAAACTCCAATTTCATTAGTAGTATAGTGACAAGTTTGGAGTTTAATACTTTGTCCAGCTCTCTTAATACAAGTTGATACCAAATTGATATTTTTATCCATTCAGTATAGAAGCAGTTTAGAGCAGAAGGTTGTGTTTCTGAAAGCAATTGCTTCATTTTGTGTGCATCAGTGCCTCAAATATGTGGCCCAGTCAGGACCGGTTGGCAACTTTGGTGGATTATTTATCACTGCAAGGAAAAAAATTAAATTTACTTTTAAATTTTGATTAGTATTTCAGAATTTGTAGTTTTCCACCAGTTCATCTAATGTTGAAACTTGAATTACTGTGTTTATGAAATGAAGTATTTGTTGCTTCCATTGTAAAACTTTCATTGTTGTGGTCTATATAAATCCTTACACACTAAAATAAAGTCTTGTAAGTTTATATGTTGCAGATTATGAGAAAATTTTACTCAACTATTGTGTATTTAATCTGATTTTGATGTTTGTATTCACATATTTGTGGAACTCACTCACCATTGTTATTTCAGGTAACAATGCAGGCATTTCAATTAGCTCTGCTGCTGATGTTCGAACGATCGGATAGAATCGTCTGTCGTGAAGCGTGTGACGCATTGGAACTCAACGAAGATCAGTTCCGTCGCCACTGTATAAGCTTGTTAGAGTCCCGCATAATCTTGCTCGAAGGAGCGAAAGATGTCGACGGTGAGGGTGCCATCTTCCGGCTGAACACCGACTTTTCTAACAAGCGCATCAAGTTCCGTCTCGGTGCACCGACACAGAGAGATCCCCCTGAGGAGGTGAGTGCTGTTGTGTTTAATAGAGTCCACATTCTGTAATTTTTATGCTTCTTTCAACTGTCTGTCTGGCTTGTTATGTCATGACATGTCTAATGACCTGTTGCTCAGAATTGTTGACTAAATTAATCTCTCAAACCTGTGATGAAACTTAACTGGGGTTCATTATAACACATAATGAATGTAAAGTAAAGTATGAAAAATTCTGTGTTAGTTTTAAGACAGACGCTAACTGCTTTAACCTTTCCATGGTAAATAAATATTTTTTAAATTTTTTATTTCCTAATAGATATTTTCATGGGCCTTTTAAACATTTACATTTGTATGGCTTAAGGGACCTATTTTTTATGTAAATCAACAAGCGAATTATGTACATATGTATCTGATGAAAATGGGTCAAATACATAGAAGTGTTGTCATCAACAAATGCACAAAAAAAAAAAAAAAAAAAAAAAAAAAAAAAAAAAAAAAAATGAAAATGAAAATTTCACCAGCTTTCAGAGCAGTCTTCAGTGAGGCAGAAAAACACACACACTTTTTTCATTCATTTTTGTGTGCTTGTCAACAAGCCAATGGTCAACTATTCAATGAGTTGTCTCCTTTACTCCTAAAGTATTTACACTCTACCAGAACTTTCCTTACCACATGTAGTATGTCACTTGTGTGTGACACTCGATCCTGGGGTAAGTTGCTTTGAATTCTGGAGATGGAAAAAAATGTTCACTTCTGGTATTTGGCTGGCAAGGGGATGAACTGTGATGCTGTAAAGTTCCTGATCACTAGACTTTGTGCCATTGTCCTGATTTAAATACTAAATCTCTCCACATCATCTCATGAAGTGAGGGTATGTGACATTGTTTATGGGGATCTGTCCATCGGATGGGGATGTTAAGCTTGGTTGTTTCCTTGGTGCTTTTCATGAGGTGTAGACTGTGTGCTGGCACTTTGTTTCACTCTCTCCCTTCTCGCATCATCATCATCATCGCCATACAACATAAGCATTGTACTTCACTACATTGCACATGCGCACTCACACAGTACATATGTGTAGTTTTACAAATAGTATAATGGAACAGGCTGTAAAAAAAAAAAAAAAAAAAAAAGGGATGGTTACATAGTGTCAGGCACTTTTCAGACTCTTCTAGTATCAGAAAGAAATCTACATGGTTTTCCTTAATTTTGATTCATCAGGAATCTCCCCCCCCCCCCCCCCGCCCCCTACTCCTTCACCACCCCCCTCCCCCCATCCCCCCCCTCCCCCCCAACTATCCTCTTGTGTGTCCTCCCACACTCATGCAACTTACACTTCAATGGAACAATTATTTTATGCTCAGTGCAGTCAGTCTTTTTCTGAAATCCCTTCTTCTCGATTCCTTCAGTGTCTTACACTTCCTCTAAAGCCAATAAGACCATCAGTACATTCCTGTGGTATACTTGCAGCTGTAAACCCCCCTCCCCAAATATGAGATCTACTGGGGACCTTCCTAGCCTGAAGCTATACTTTTCTTTCAGCTGCCTTACCACTGTCTGCCTGATTTTGTTTTCTTTTCTTGAACACAGGTACAATTATTCCTTCTTGCAGTCTCCGTGAGTTCTCATTTTCTTCCACACAGCTGATATGATCTGTACTGTCACTGTATCCCCATCTGTGGTCATTTCCACACTTAGTTCATCCAAACCCAGCACCTTTCCTGTTATGTTCTTCAGCGCCTCCTCCACTTTTATCCACATTAAGTAGCTACCCATTTCCAGTTCACCCTTTATCTCCTCTATCTTCCTCTGCTACTTTTGTCTGAATTCAGCAAATCAACTAAATGTGCACTTCAAAACCATCTTCCCATTTTATATACCTTCTCTGCCATTCCCACTCTCCTTTTTCTGGGCATTGTTGACAGTATTTTATTATTTCTTTTACTTTCCTGTTCCATTGTCTGTAATACATGTTGACTTTTTGAATCTATTCCTCTTTAGCCTCATTTTACTTCAGACTTTCAAGAAGACTAGAATTGCAAGTTTTTGCACACTAGCACATTACGGTAATTCTGTACAGTTTTTGAAATCGTTTCGAATTTCATTCTTACGAGACTATATTATGAAAAGGATACATTGTTACTCACCATAAAGATGATAGGTTATTGACTTGCAGACAGGCACAACAAAAAGACTGTTACACCTCGAGCTTAGCCTTCATCAGAAAGAAACTCCAAACACTTCAAGCATATGTGACCTCTATCTCTGATAGCTCTGGCCAGAACGCGACTCGGACGACGAATGAAAGCGGCGAGCCAGAGTGGCATCCAGAAGGGGGACGGTTATCGAGGTGTGGGTGGTGGGAGAGAAGAGTTCTGTTTAGTAGTGTGCAGCTCTGTCCCAGGCTTAACCTACCCAGTGAAAGCGAAGCCAACTGTGAAAGCAGGCATGTCGTATCCTGGCTCTGCTGCAACCGTTGTACAGCTTTTTATAGTGGTATGACTCCCAAGGATGAAAAGAAAAGCCATAACCAAACTGTGGCCAAGAGCACGTGCCAACCGACTGTCCGTCAGGATGAACAGCCCCCGCCAAATTGTGGCCTAGAGCTTGAAAGACCACCCTGCAACACAATGAGCTGCTGAACAAAACGAGCTCGACTTTTATATCTGCTTCGTAACCCGGACCGTCTGGATCCTCCCTCCTCCACCAGCTTTTCTGTCCTGCACAGATGGGAGTTATACTTAAAACACCTTCTCCGCTCCTGAAATTATCCCTGTCTCAAGCTACGGTAACGTATTGTCCCCACACCCTCCACCCGACAAGTTTCCATTCCATCTGTCCTGTCACCTCCCCTCACCCTCGCTACGTGCCACTCTGGTCTGTCCCCATCCTCTGCTTCTTTTCCAATCCGTCATGCCCCTCCCCTCCCCTCCACTAAAGCTCCCAACACTGCACTTTGCAGATTTGTCGTGCACGCTCTGCCAGACAGAGCTCTTCTCTCCCCCACCTGTGCACTGCTATCCATCCACCTTCCCCACCCTCACCCCTCTTAAGAAAACAAAATACGAGGGCATTTCGAAAAGTAAAGATACAGTGGCTCGCAGTCCTTAAATAGAACATTTATTTAGAAAACGTCAGTTACATCTTATTAACTGGATTATGTAATAGAGGGAAACATTCCACGTGGGAAAAATATACCTAAAAACAAAGATGATGTGACTTACCAAACGAAAGCGCTGGCACGTCGATAGACACACAAACAAACACAAACGTACACACAAAATTCAAGCTTTCGCAACAAACTGTTGCCTCATCAGGAAAGAGGGAAGGAGAGGGAAAGACGAAAGGATGTGGGTTTTAAGGGAGAGGGGTAAGGAGTCATTCCAATCCCGGGAGCGGAAAGACTTACCTTAGGGGGAAAAAAGGACAGGTATACACTCGCACACACACTCATATCCATCCGCACATACACAGACACAAGCAGACAAATGTCTGTGTATGTGCGGGTGGATATGAGTGTGTGTGCGAGTGTATACCTGTCCTTTTTTCCCCCTAAGGTAAGTCTTTCCGCTCCCGGGATTGGAATGACTCCTTACCCTCTCCCTTAAAACCCACATCCTTTCATCTTTCCCTCTTTCCTGATGAGGCAACAGTTTGTTGCGAAAGCTTGAATTTTGTGTGTACGTTTGTGTTTGTTTGTGTGTCTATCGACGTGCCAGCGCTTTCGTTTGGTAAGTCACATCATCTTTGTTTTTAGGTATAACTGGATTATTTGTTATTTTTTGACATAATCACCCCCGTTATCCAAACATTTGTTAAGTCGGTGCACAAGCTTTTGTATCCCACAGTCATAGAAGGTTGCCACCTGTTGTCAGAACCACATTTCAATTTCATCTTTGATCTCTTCATCGTCGTGGAATGATTTTCCACCCAGATGTGACTTCAGATAACGGAAGACGTGGAACTCGCTGGGCGCGAGGTCCGGGCTGTATGGCGAATGGTCCAATACGTCCCATTTGAATTGTTCGAGTAGTGCTTTGGTTACGAGCACTGTGAGAGACCGAGCGTTGTCATGAAGCAAGCGGACTCCACTTGTCAGCATTCCCCTGCATTTGTTTTGAATTGCCTTTCGAAGACGTTTCAAAGTCTGGCAGTATGCAGCAGCATTAATTGTCGTTCCAGGAGGCATAAATTCCAACAGAAGAATATCTTGTCTGTCTCAAAAAACAGAAGTCACGATTTTCTTCAATGAAATCGACGTTTTGCATTTCTTGGCTTTTGGTGAATTTGAATGGCGCCATTGCATTGATTGTTGCTTAGATTCAGGTGTATGGTGATAAAACCATGTCTCATCACCTGTCACAATGTGATCGAGGAACTCATCACCTGCTTCAGCCTAGTGTGTGAGAAAGTTGAGTGCAAAGCCCATCCTTTTCTTTTTGTGTTCTTCAGTTAACAGTTTTGGAGCCCAGCGTGCACACAATTTCCTGTACCCTAACTTGACAGTCACAACGTCATAACGAGTTGTCATTGACACGTCCAATATGATCTGATGCAATTCTTTCAATGTGAGACGTCTATTCACACGAATTGCTTCCTACGTTCTCCAAAAAAGGGCACCAGAGATCACAGATGGCCGACCTGTTCTTTGTTTGTCATGAACATCGGTCCTACCTTCAGAGAAATGATGACACCATTTCGTTACATTTTGTCAATTCATAATGTTCCCATAAACAGAAACAATTTCTTTGTGAACATCTGCTGGTCACTGACCTTTTGCATGAAGAAAACATATGACAAAGCGCCCTTCACATTTGGCGGGATTCTGAATCGGTGCAGCCATTTTAAACACAACCTACTCCAACCAGAAGCAACGTTCAACTACCGAATGACCGCGAGGAGAAAGCTAATGGTTCAAGGTTAACACCAGTGTTGCCAACTTGCTCACCAAAACTCTTCTGTTCCTCTGGCATACAGTGTATCTTTATGTTCCGAAATACCCTCCTACATACACATTTACAAAAATGAGCACACCTCACCCACACATGACCACTATCTCCGACAGTTCCAGCAAGAATGCAACTGTGATGTTGAATGAAAGCAGCAATTAAGAGTGGGATGAGGAGGAGGGGTAGCAGTGTGTGGGTGGGGGAGAGAAGGATGCCTTCCGACAGAGCTTACAATGACTAGAGGGCAACATGACAATGCTACCAAGTGCAGTGTTCAGAGGCCGTGCATCGGGGGTGGGAGGGGGGGGGGGGGTTCTGGGAACAGAGAGGGGGGAAGTGCCAGTGAGTGCGTTGAAAGAGTGGCACATACTGAGAGACGGGGTGTGAATATGGAGGAGATGATAGTTCACAGGGGGGCGGAATCTGTTGGATGGAGGATGTGGGGACCATAGGTTGAGACCGGGATAATTTCAGGAGTGGAGAATGTATCATAAGTCTAACTCCCACCTGTGCAGCTCACAAAAGCTGCTAGTGGTCGAAAGGACACAGATGGCCGGGGTTGTGAAGCAGCCATTGAAGTAAAGCATGTTACATTCAGCTACATGTTTGTACCACAGGGTGGTCTATTGTAGGTGCCCGGTGGTCCCGGTTGCCTATGGTGGACTGGAAGCCGAGCGGTGACCTCTCCAGTTGTCAGGATGCTAGGAAATAACTGTGGACACGTCAGAAATGCCAAAGAAACATTATTAATTCATAACACCTTTATTCCTGCCGAGTACAATGTGGCCCGTCTAACACAGGCTGGCTCAGCTTGGTGATATCAACGACCTTCCCCGAGTCCTTGCTAACTCGTAGCAATGACACCGGCTCCGGGCTGCAGTCTTGCTAGCATAGGGCCGCGTGCTGTGACGTAGCAAAGGAATGTCCTTACTTCGTACTTCGGCTGCGCGTGGCTGGTGCCGCCCGGCTGGCCAGTCAGCTCGGCTGCGGACAGCAAGCCACTGCACGTAGGAGGCTCCGAGTTGGAGTCCTGGCGCTGTCGGCACGAGAGGTGTTCTCGTAGTGCGGAGTGTACTCCATCCCACCCCGTCTTCTAACCTGCTCCTCCTGGTGGCTCGTCCGCGGTGGATGGGCAGAACAGGCCGCAGTCCCCCAGCGGCGTCGGCTCACCCGGTTGTGACGGAGGATGCACGGGGCCTAGGCCCAGCACGATCTCGACGACGGCTCACCGATGTGGTCAGCATTGGCGGCGAGCGAGTCTGCCGCGATGCCTGCTAATCCTGGGTCGACAATTGACAGCGGCAGCAGAGAGGACCACAGCTGGTACTGTCCCCTCACGTCTGCTGCTGGATGGACCGCCATTACTGCAACATCTCCTTAATAAAGATTAGCATGTCAATCACGGAGCTGAGCACTACGCAGCGACCCAGTACACATCTAACTGAAAGTATAACTGCGAGTGCGAGTGCCTTGTTGCTGTCAAAGCGAAGTTGTGAAATGCAGTACAGCTGACGCTATACCTCTGTCTTACACTCTACGAAAGTCTCCATCTAACACAAACCCGCGTGCTATGCAATTCCGTCTCGCCTGTTGTGTGTAACCCGCCCATTGCCCCTGCGTGACAACACATTCCACACATGTGCAATCCCCTTACCTCTTGGCTAACCTACTGCCTCTGGCTCTTGGCATAGGCAACGAAACTTTGACAATATTCCATGTTTCCAACTCTTTACTATTCCGCGACACTGCACTATTTTGCTCTTGGCCGCTGTTTGGCAGTGGCTGTTCATCTAGGTGGCCAGCTGGTTGATAGTCATACAAGCTGTTTGATAATCATACCAATATAAAAATCTGTACAGTTCTTGCAACAGATTTTAATAACTTTCCTATGTTTTGACCATACTTTTTATTATTTCCAAAATCGCCTTACGTGTTTGACATTCCCTTGTTTTCAGGGGCTATAAAACACAGCACACAATTGATATCAAAACATATAAAAGTATGTTACATTTCACAATTGATTAGAGACATAGTGTAATGAGCAGAATAGGGCTTTGTAGCTTAGAAGTATATGTAAATCTTATAAAGTTGTTCATTAGATACATTGTATCTTGTCAACATTCCAATCACAAGACAAGTGCAAGCTGCTACCCAGGGACAAATTGGAAAGTGGACTAAACCGCTAAGCGGCACTGGGTGTGTGGTTCACACTGCATTTGTTTGATTACAACTACGTTTTCATCTTTACATAGTATAAAGCTATTCAATTGGTAAACAGTTCTTTAAAATCAGTTTACATTGTCTGATAAAAAGTTATTTCTTTACAAAACAATGTGGAACAGAATTTCGAGTGGCCAAAAATAATACGTTGGAAGAGCTTGCTGAGTGGTGCTAGGATACAATAGGCCAACTGTCAACAAATAATTTTTGAAACTTACAGCGTATAAATTACTATTATCAGTAAAAGTTCATAAATATCATTTTATAAGAATTTACAAAGTATAGACTACTAATTAAGGAATGTAGAACATATAAATTACTATTACCGGTAAAAGTTCATAAATACCATTTTATAAGAATTTACAAAGTATAGAAATACTAGTTGAGGAATGTAGTACTCACTTTTGAAGAACAGGTGGTGCCCATGCATTACTATTTCTGCCAATGGGAGCAAATGCATATACACAGGAAATTTAAACAATTGGGAAAGGCGCGGTCATGGAACCGACCCCATACATTAGTTCCATCAACAGTATATGGCAACCCAGCCAGATTGCTTTATCTAATTACATCTCCTTAACCCCGAAATGGTGCTACGTGCCTCAGTGGTAAGCTATAAAAATGTGTTCTTCTCAATATACTGTATATCTAATCAGTGGTGTAATGTAACATGTTTTCATGTCTGGTGATACCAGTTTGGTGTTGTATTTTATAGCCTGTGAAAATAAAGGAGTGTCGAAACGTATGCCAGCCGGGGTGGCCGAGCGGTTCTAGGCGCTACAGTCTGGAACCGCGCGACCGTTACGGTCGCAGGTTCGAATCCTGCCTCGGGCATGGATGTGTGTGATGTCCTTAGGTTAGTTAGGTTTAAGTAGTTCTAAGTTCTAGGGGACTGATGGCCTCAGAAGTTAAGTCCCATAGTGCTCAGAGCCATTTTGTCGAAACGTATCAGGTGATTTTCGAAATAATAAGCAGTTTTGTGCAAATTGCAACTGATTGCAGCAGAGCTGGTATATTACATCAGTGCTTTCACATGTGGCCCATTCTGTTGTGAGGTAGGATGAGCCTGTGGCAGGACTGCACACTGCCAAACAGTGCTCTCCCCTCCCCCTCCCCCTCCCCACACCTGTACCCTGCTATCCCTCCCCTTCTCTGCCCCACTCCAGATTGCCACGAGATATGCTTGTTTGTGTGATTGTGTGTGTGTTTTCTTTTCTGAAGAAGGCTGTGCCCGAAAGATCACTGTGTAACAGTCTCTTTGTTGTACCTGCCTGCAACTCAGTGTGTCTTCTTTACAGTGAGTAGAAATCCATCCTTCTTATAATAGTACTGTTGATATTCCAACCTGCACTTCTTATAAAACAAATGGTTGATAGGAGTAGTTCACAACCTTTTATACACATCTGTGCCACTTAGTACTTCCTGTCGTTTTAGAGAGTACTGAACGAGGTAGTGCAGTGATTAGCACACTGAACTCTCGTTCTAAGGAAGATGGCTCAAACATGTGTCTGGCCCTCCTGATTTAGGTTTTCTGTAATTCCTTAAATCACTTAAGGCAAATACCAGGATGGTTATTTCGAAAGGGCACGGCCGATTTCCTTCCCCAATCCGAGCTCGTGCTCTGTCTCTGGCAACCTCGTTGTCGACGTCGTCCTCTTAATTGTGGAGTACGGTTAGTTCTTGTCATCTACTTGTTGTACAGAAATGGAGCATAATGTTTGTGTATTTACAACGTCTGTTCGACTGCAATGTCTGTTGCAGACGAAGCAGACACTGTCGTCGGTAGACGAAGATCGTAAGATGTACCTGCAGGCGGCGATCGTGCGAGTGATGAAGAGCCGCAAGGTGCTGCGCCACACCGCTCTGGTCCAGGAGGTGTTGTCGCAGTCGAGCGCGGCGGCATTTGCGCCCTCCATCAGCCTCATCAAGACCTGCATCGAGGCGCTCATCGACAAACAGTACCTCGAACGCTCGCCTCGTGCTCCTGACGAGTACAGCTACGTGGCCTAACTGCTATAGATATTTGTTACAGTTATTTTATTTTTAGATTACCATTGTGGCATCAGTTGTTATTGGTATCTAAACATAGAAAAATATGTTTCTAATGGCCCTGACGCACTGGTCACAGTTACTTATTATTATTATTGGGCCTGACCAATGGTTCCGAATATATTACATTGAATGGGAGAGTGAGTTAATTGTTACAATTTTTATGTTTGCTAGTCTGTATATTTTCAGGTCGTAGTTGTATTTTTCCATTACAGGTTGGTGCAAAATACTGACTTTCTGTCCTGTTTTTAAACTCTTTAAGTGCCAGTGCAATAAAATTTTCTCGAGTTTCACGCAGTGACAGTCTGCCACGTATCTGTGACATTTGGAGAAGCACGTTCCCTGCTTCCACCTTCCTGTGAAGTGCTGGAGTCTGTCGGTGACCTTACGTACTTGTCGGCTACAGTAGACGTTTAAATTCCTGTGACAGCTGTTTTGTAACTGTTTACGAATGACTGCTGTCCGACCCCTTATTTATGTGGCCGGCTGCTGCCACACGGCTTTCACCACGGACCTTCAGAATACAGTGTCCCGTTGTTCCCTTGTCAGTGTTTCCGATGTGGGTTGTTGAGCTGCAGTGAAGGCAAAACCCATATCTAGCTTCACAGGGTTTGGTAACACATGTGTTTCAATTGCACCTCGGAAACTACTTGCTGGACAAATAATTGACATCATCTCAGTATCACGTGTTTGCTCCTCATCGACTGCCATTTGTCTTTCTGGGTTAATTTTACATTGCATACATGTTCGGAGCAATGTACGGAGACACACCACTGTCTGTCTGATGTAAGACTTGCATTTCAAGGGATCATTGATACTGTCCAGAATATTTTTTTTTATTTTTGCAGGTGATCAGAAGAAGTGCTCAGTTCTGTTCTTGTTCAGAGTGGAGACGATTCTGTGTTAGCATAGTGTGGGAAGGCGATTTTCCAGTCTCCTCCTCTGCTCTCATCTGTACGTCGTAGCACTCTCTTGTCGTTAACATCTTCTGTCCTATAGCCATCAGAAGTGAAGGTACACTCCAGTGAATCTAGTCACATGTATTCTTTGTTCAGTGCATCAGAGCCCTGAGGCAATCACTGCCTCCATATGGTGAAAGTGTGTCAATGGGAGGAAGTCAGTCTCCTCAATGTGTTTAGGGAACCTGGTGTTATAATGAATGTTATTTAGGTGAACAAGTCCTTATCACCTAGCAGCACCACAAATATATTGCCTATGTATCTGTAGATGTTCTCATTGGACATGACACTGTCTCTGTTACAATTTCTTCAAATTCTCCTGTGTAGAAGTTTGCCACAGTGTACTATAACCCCCCTCCCACACACACACACACACACACACACACACACACACACACCAAAGGAGTGGCCAGTGGTGAATATAAATGCCTGCCACTGCATGTGGCAGATTGAAACATAGTACTTTAGCACTTCATTAGAAGGCAAAATGTCAAAGATGTGCAGAGAACTGATGCAGTTAGAAACCCGAGAAAATAATTAGCACTGGTTTTCATACTTTAGTAATCTTCAGTTTGTGAAATCTGACAAACGACAAAACTTGTTAGTTGCAACATCCGCTTTTCACCTTCACTCATTTGTTTTAGGAATACTTCATCACTAATGGCATTCATGATAAGCTTGAGTTATCTGCTAATTTGCTTCCTACTTTCCACAGTCCTTACACTGGATGCTTTGTTCTCTTAGAATTATGAAGTGAAGTGCTTGGAAGCTCGCATTGGAGGAGGTTAGGCTGGTGAGAGATACAAACAGTCCTCTAATGCAGTGTGACTTCTTGTTATTGTTTTTAATATATAATTTATCCCCTGTCATATTACAGCTCCCTCCCTTCTCACACTCACTCTCTCCCTCTCCTGCTCTTCTTACAAACAGTCGATTGTATAAAAATAAATTTGCTCGACGAAACTGTTAAATTACAGAGTCAAAAAGTGCACCAGCAATTATATCTAGGTTGCAAAATTCCAGTATTGTTGTTAGACACATTTAAAAGTGAAAACTCTAATCCTATCTTGTTGAGCTTCAAGCTCTTTCCTCAGGGAAGAAGGAAAGAAAGAGGGGGGGGGGGGGGGGGTTTCAGGAAGGAGTGGCAGTTTACTCAGATTCCGGAATGGAGGAGGACCCACATCTAGTCGGGATGAAGAGAGACGAAGATGAAGGGGGGAGAGATAAGAAACATTAGGGGGTTGGAGATGGTACATTTACCAGTTTCAGTCCAGAGATGATAAAGGACACAGCGAGAAGTAAGAAAAGTGATAAGTAGAATCAATAGTACAGCTAAAAACTAAAAAGGAGCTGTGAGAGGGACACCATAAATAAAAGACAAATAGAGGAAACAATTGATTAAATAAACAAATATAATAATACCAAAAAATGGGTGAGGGTATTATACACCAGTGGAGGTTAAGTCATGGTGGTGGGATGTGAGGATATGTTGGAAAAAAGTTTCATCTCTGGGGTTCAGAGAAGCTGGTCCTGCATACCAATAGCCAGTGGAGAGACTGGAGTTACGTAGTGGTGCACGGGTACATGAGGCTGACATACTTGTATACAGTACCCTCACTTCCATTACTGTTGCATATTTTATTTATTTATTTGCTTCATTTTGTTATTTATCCCTGTTCCTCCCATCCCAATCTCTCTCTCCTCCTCTCCCCCCCCCCCCCCCCCCCCCTCCCCTCCTCCCTTCCCTCCGTCTCTTCTCTCACTCTCTCTCTCCTCTCTCTCACTCTCTCTCTCCTCTCTCTCTCTCTCTCTCTCTCTCTCTCTCTCTCTCTCTCTCTCTCATGTCTCCTTTTCAGCTTTAATTGCACTTTCATTTCACTTGTCATTTCTTGTCTTCTGTTCATGTTTTTGTCTCTTTGTGAGTTCATATTATCACTGGACTGCTGCTGGCACAGTGATTATCGATATGCTCTCTACTCTCTTTGAAGTCTCCCCTTCATCTACATTTCTCCTTGTCCTTAATACAGGTGTATCCCTGTCATCCTAGGGCCTGACTCAGCTGCCCCTGCCTTCCAGTAAATCCCTCTTGCCACTCTAAGGAAGAAACAATGAGTTCAGAAAATTACAATTAGTGTCACAATAATTAAAATGTACACATTTTCGAAAATGTGTTTACTTTTTAACTGATTTGCTGCTGTGGTGCAGGTAGTAAGTGGCAAGAAAATGATTGTGTGTTTCCAACTACATACTGAAATACGCATAATAGTAATAGTGGATGTAGCAGGAAAGTTCATTCGATGATACTTACAACTGTTTAATGTGCAGAAATGTACAGCTGAATCTCAGTCTTTCAAAACATTGAATTTTCTCATCTATGACAGATGAGCTGATTATATGTATGCTTCAGCATTTATTTGGAAGCTTCGTTCTTGTCTTTTGTTTTGTTTGTTAACTCCACAGTTGAATCTCTCCTTTTTTTGGCCTTTATTTAACATCATCTCTACTACCAAAATTAGTGCATCATTTTTACTGATTCTGCTTTCAAAAACTGGTTCCTACTTGAGTTTATCATGTTAACAATGTGTGTTCATTTGGATCAATATTCTGTGATCTTTGTGTATCCACAAAATACGTTTCCCCTGTCATCTAATTAGATGTCTACACAGCTTCGATGGAGACAAATATAGCTTTCTGTTAGTTGGGATTTTCCTCTTATTTTGATAACTCTTCCTCAACAGTGCAAAAATTTCATTTGTTTGTTCTGGAGGTTGTGCTTTCCATCTTTGCTCGAGGTCTTAATATTCTGAACTTTTATTCTCGTCTCATCAGAAACAAAAAAAGCTGAAGATATATTTTTTCCCACGATCGACATAAATTATTTCTGTCGTTAAGATTCCCGTTTTCTCTCAAGTGCTATTCTTATTTTTTATGCTTTCTATTTGTGACTTGGGAACCAAGATAACTTTTCCCTCTTTGTTATTTTTATTCTCACATCTGATTTTTAAATACGATTGAGGTTTTAAATTAACGAGCATTAGCAGTGTTTTTAGAGTCTGCGTACTGTGCTTTATAACTAACACCACTAACTTTAATGTCTTTCACTGCATTTTATGTTAACTAAGTAGTTTTATTGTGTGCTGACTAATAGCTAATGTGCCATTGTTGAACATTAACATAACACTAGAGTATGGCCATAATTCTAGGATAAAAGATATTTCAGAGAGCTTTCATCATCAAATAAAGAAAGGTGTGAATTCTTGGTGCTTCAAAATTCACATCTTAAGAAAGAACAAATAAATTACTTTTCTTCGGGTCCACCTCTTCAAGTGCCACGTACTTGTTAACTCTGCAACAGTATGTTGTATCTGTATTTCTTCTAGATCTCGTTTAACATATCTGTATACCATTGTTACTCGTTTCAATTACATGAGAGTCAGATAGAATGTTGCAATAAATTATCATGAAGCAGAGGCTTCAATATATGTTCTCAGATATTTTTCTTTGTCTTGTCTCTCTCTTTTTTTTTCTTTTTGAAAAGTGTCATGTTGAACAAAACTTAATTTCTGCTTTGCAAGAGTTTCATCTTGCAACTTAATATCCAGTGAAGAACATGTTATTTGAAACAGACAGTACTATTGCTCCAAGTACTCTCTATAGTGTACCTGAATATTTATCACTTGGAAGTAATTTTAGTAGTGCTGGCCAAGAGAATTATGTGAATTCTCTGTGATGGCTTGTGTTAGAGCAGACCCAAATGTAAAATAGTTGAAGAAAAAGAGAATGCCAAAGGTTTGTAGTGATTGTACTACTGTACTGATTCATGGCCTTAATATATTTGTACTTATATTTTGTAATAATTCAGTGTTAGAAGAAAACCTTAGTAACAGTTTAAAAATGTGATTCTTGCAGGTGGCACGTTTATTGCCTTGTGTTATGTCATGGGAATGTTTCAACTTGTGTGCTGCTGAGTGGAAAACTTGTCATGCAGTTTTATTTGTTCGTTTCCCCACGAATCTCGCAGAATCTTAAAAGTAGTTACGTAATATTTTCAAAAAGTTTAGTCACTTTCGTTCTCGTTGGCTGTAATGTGAGCTTTCAGCAATATCTAGCACTTTTTTTCCATTTCAGATACACTGATTTTCTCTGCTTGGACATGTAACATCACATTTTTAAGCTGATATAATGTATGTGTGAAATGAGTGAGAGGTTGTCCAAAGAGAAAATGTATTTATAGCTTTTGAAATAAGTGAATTATGTCGAGCATTACAGTTTTATAGATATTCTTATGTAAAGAGCTCATATTTTAAGCAAGGTGCATAAACTGATGATAAAAAAAATTGAACATTATCTTTCTTTTTATGTTGTAAGTTTGGTTGTGAAAAATAAAAATATTTATTGTATGTAACAAATTAATTGATTTTCTCAAAAATGAGGGCCATCTAGAAAGTGATGAGCCATTGTGCATTCCTGACAGACCATATTCTCCTTTAATGCTCTGTTCTATTTTTTCCACTGTTGTAGCACTCCAGTCCTGCACATTGATTAGATTATCATCTCCCTTTTCATACTGAGTTACCCATTCAGTGTTCTACCTACTTGTCTTATGCTGCTGATGTCGGTACGTATTGATTTGCTGTCAATCCTTACAAGAATAATCCTATCGCCGAACCTTTCACAGTCTCACCTTGCTGTTCATTGTGAGTCCTACTTTCATTACACCTTTTTCTACTCTTGTCAATATTACTTATATTCATTTGAACAGAAATCCTTATCCTTTTCCAGTTCAATTCACTGACTCCTGTTATGTCTGTACTGAGCTTTGGTATTTTCCATCTCAGATTTTCTAACTTCTGTACTGTAACATTTTTGGAGCTGCTGTGAGCTGGATGTCGGGCAGATCCTGACGATGCAGTAGCTAATTGTCTGTCTCCCTCACTAACACAGGGGAAGCTATCGTTGTGCTGTATATGGAAAGGCGAGTGGAACACGAGAGTGATGTGAGATTGACGTCCAAATACCGTAGTGGCTTCTGAGTGGTTGGAACATTTGGTGGTTAAATAAAATAATTTAAAAAGCACAAGGACAATTGTAATAAAATAAAAAGGTATAAGGAAAATATCGTAAATTATATAGTACAAAATTGTCAGTAACAGGGTGTATATGACCCGGGAGATCCAGGAAAAACCCGGGAATTTTTTCATCCGGTAGAAAACCGG
Organism: Schistocerca americana; assembly: GCF_021461395.2. Taxonomy (NCBI): domain Eukaryota; kingdom Metazoa; phylum Arthropoda; class Insecta; order Orthoptera; family Acrididae; genus Schistocerca; species Schistocerca americana. The sequence goes on along the minus strand of NC_060128.1, from coordinate 81,031,888 downwards.
GATAAACCCGGGAATTTTTCGGAATTCCAGGAATTTTTCATTGTTTTAGTTTTCAGTTAAATTTTTGTGATTTTGATGGGTAATAACCAATACTCAACAAAGGATATTACTGTATCCCGCTTCTACAGAATAATAGTGCAGCAACAAAACATGAATGAGAGAAAAAAGACGACAATAAAACAAAGTGCTCGTACAAGCGTTTGCCAAGTGCAAAGTGTGTCAAAAGCTTTGGGAAGACTATGCAATGCTTTCTAACAACAAATTGCTTCCAATGAGCGTGACATCACAGTTGTTTACTTTAGATTCGTTTGAGCAGTTGGGGGGGGGGGGGGGGGCGGGCTCTTGTGCATTTGCAGTTGAGTCGCGTATAAGAAGTACCTTCACCCGCTACTGGCTACAGACGTGTGGTTGGGGGCCACTATCTAGTATTGCCCCGATTCAGAAATATCGGAGATCCAGGGCTGAGCCACAGAGCAGCCTGAGTTGTAGGGGGGAGTCTCCGTGTGTACGTTTAGTGATTTTGCTGTTTCCTCTTCATTTATTGCTCTCATATTAAATGAAAACAAAACGGATATCTATGGCCGTGAACTATCAAATGAATTAAAATACGTTCACGTAATTACGGAAGGCTAAAATATGTTATTAGTTTCAGGTTTTATCTCCACGTTTCTCAGAGTCAATCATTAATCGCCTTGCAGAACAATGAATTTATTTTTGTCGGTTTGCTAAAGAAATTTGGCTTTTATTAATCTTTTCCGCTGGGTCAGTCAATTTATTTGAAACAAAATGTTTGATACCATATTATGGGCTAGTTTCAACTGTTCGCTGCATTTCAAAAATGCGTGTTTTCTACTTCTAGCACGTATGGCATTATGCCATAATAAAGAACCAAACATGAGATAATACGGTACCGGTACTCAAGAAAATTTACATCCGAATCTGGACATACGAATGTGCAATTTAAGCTGAATTACGCATTTTAGTACGGTTCACAAAATTACGATGTTTGTGGAATATCGTGATGTCTTGTTTCTTTTATGACATAGTGTAAGATCTTTTAATGTTTTACACCTACGAACATACGGGCTTCCTGCGTCATTGTAGCTGCGTAAGCACGGCGACGCCTGTTTCTGGCACTCTCTGGAAACTACTGAAATGAACATATTTCTAACAGGTCATGGGAAAATATTGCGAATGGTTGTTTGAAAAGCGTTACTTTCAAAGTAAATTTCCTTTTATGCAAGATGAATTACGAGCGAGAATGATGATGAATTTCTTAAATCAGAGAGCGTTTGACTCTCATTTAAAAAATCACTTCTTTGAGGACATACATTTAGAAAAATTTCGACCTCAGAAGATCAGACATTTATGTCTTTATTAAAAATTTTACTGATACATTTGTTTGATGTACCTTAGAGTGTAACACACGCAAAAAGAAATCAACATTATGTGTGAAAGCTTAGCTTCTCTTGCAGCTTATTGATCTTTGAGGCCAATATTGTATGTGAAAGCTTTGCTTTTCTTGTAGTAACACTGTGTATGTTAATTTAAACCATTAACTTTTCCTATTTGTGTGTACACGTTACTTGACAGTAATATTGCTATTGGCTGACATCACGTATCCTACGCTAGAAGATCCGCTGTCATCGGCTGGCGAGATCACGTGACGAGCTATGACTGGCTGCAAAAGCACATTGCAGTCTTGATTTCAATGCTTCGGAAAGTAACATGCGGCGTTTGGTGGAATTTAATTTTACACTTTCATGATAGGAAAATATGCAGTGTACATGATGCTGCACATCAAAGATCTTTCCAAAACGTGTTTTTTTTTTTTTACTGAGTTTGGTTTTCTAAATGTCCTCAAGTTATACGCCGGTGTATGAAACCATAACCATTCAAAACGTTGATAAGTTTTACAGTTCCGAGGAAAAGTATACTGTCACGTAACACAGAAAAAGTGTATTTTCACTCGGGAGAAAGTATAATTTTAACCGGGAAATCTGGGAATTTTTTTTTCTTGTCCGTGTATACACCCTGAGTAACTGTGTGTACATAAAAAAGATAATGACCAATACACAGGGCTATTACAAATGATTGAAGCGATTTCATAAATTCACAGTAGCTCCATTCATTGACGTATGGTCACGACACACTACAGATACGTAGAAAAACTCATAAAGTTTTGTTCGGCTGAAGCCGCACTTCAGGTTTCTGCGACCAGAGCGCTCAAGAGCACAGTGAGAGAAAATGGCGACAGGAGCCGAGAAAGCGTATGACGTGCTTGAAATGCACTCACATCAGTCAGTCATAACAGTGCAACGACACTTCAGGACGAAGTTCAACAAAGATCCACCAACTGCTAACTCCATTCGGCGATGGTATGCGCAGTTTAAAGCTTCTGGATGCCTCTGTAAGGGGAAATCAACGGGTCGGCGTGCAGTGAGCGAAGAAACGGTTGAACGCGTGCGGGCAAGTTTCATGCGTAGCCCGCGGAAGTCGACGAATAAAGCAAGCAGGGAGCTAAACGTACCACAGGATGGTGCTCCACCGCACTTCCATCATGATGTTCGGCATTTCTTAAACAGGAGACTGGAAAACCGATGGATCGGTTGTGGTGGAGATCACGATCGGCAATTCGTGTCACGGTCTCCACGCTCTCCCGACTTAACCCCATGCGATTTCTTTCTGTGGGGTTATGTGAGAGATTCAGTGTTTAAACCTCCTCTACCAAGAAACGTGCCAGAACTGCGAGCTCGCATCAACGATGCTTTCAAACTCATTGATGGAGACATGCTGCACCGAGTGTGGGAGGAACTTGATTATCGGCTTGATGTCTGCCGAATCACTAAAGGGGCACATATCGAACATTTGTGAATGCCTAAAAAAACTTTTTGAGTTTTTGTATGTGTGTGCAAAGCATTGTGAAAATATCTCAAATAATAAAATTATTGTAGAGCTGTGAAATCGCTTCAATCATTTGTAATAACCCTGTACACTGAAGTGACAGAAGTCATACAACACCACCTCATATCACATCGGACCTCCTTGTGCCCGGTGTAGTACAGCATCTCGACGTGGAATGGACTCGACAAGTCATTGGAAGTCTCCATGCTGCCCCTATAGCCACCCAAAATTGTGAAAGTGTTTCTGGTGCAGGATTTTGTGCACGAACTGACCTTTCAATAGTGTCCTATAACTGTTTGACGGCATTTGTGTGGAATGATCTGGGTGGCCAAATCATTCGCTCGAATTGTCCAGAATGTTCTTCAAATCGGTCACGAACAATTGTGGCCCGGGGACGTAGCACATTGTCATCCATAAAAATTCAATCGTTGTTTGGGAACGTGAATGGCTGCAGATGGTCTCTGAGCAGCCATAAATAACCATTTCCAATCAATGATTGGTTTAATTGGCCCAGAGGACCCATGTAAACACATCCACCACCTTGCATAATGCCTTATTGACAACTTGGATCCACGGCTTTGTGGGGTCTGCACCACACTCAAACCCTACCGTCAGCTCTTTCCAAATGAAGCAGGGGCTCATTTGACCAGGCCACAGTTTACCAGTCATCTAGACTCCCAACAGAAATGATCCCGAGCCCAGAAGGTGGTGCAGGCAATGTCGTGCTGTTGGCAAAGACACTCACTTCATAGCCCATTAACAGAAAATTTTGCCTCACTGTTCTAATGTATACATTAATCATACATCCCACACTGATTTCTGCAGTGTTGCTTGTCTATTACCACTGTCAACTGTATACGTATGCCACTGCTCTCGGTTGTTAGGTGAAGGCTGGTGGCCCACTGCATTGTCTGTGGAGAGAGGTAATACTTGAAATTTGGTATTCTTCGCACACTCTTGATGCAGTGGACTGCAGAATATTGAATTTCCTAATGATTTCGAAATGGAGTGTTCCGTGTGTCTAGCCCAATTACCAATTCCACATTCAGAGTCTGTTAATTCCCATCGTGTCGCCGTAATCAGCTGAGTACAGATGACAGCTCCATCAATACACTGCCCTTATATGCCTTGTATACACGATACTGCTGCCCTCTGTATATGTGTGTTGCTGTCGCATGGCTTTTGTCATCTCAGCGTAGGTGTTGTAAATTAATGTAACAGTATTCATAGAAATGAGAGGATATCACCCAGACTGTGGGAAGTCCTTCCCATGGCAGGCAATCGAGCCGGTGATGAGCACACAGCAGATAAAGAGGATGAAACAATGGAAAATCCAGGATGGAATGTAACAATATTATGAGAAGGAAAGTTGCTACTCGCTATATAGCAGAAATTCTGAGTTACAGATAGGTCTGTCTGCGACTCATCGTCTCTGCTATATAATGAGTAGCAACTTCTCTTCTCATAGTATAGATAAAGAGAATGCTATGTGATCTTAGTTATCGTACAGTGGGCAGGAAAAAAGTTTTAAATGGTACTGTTTTTGCTTTGACTGTAACTGTTTTTATTGTGCTGCTGCAGTTTCAGCATATGCGCCATTGTCTAGCCTGTACAAAGATATAATATGACATGTTAAGGAAAACACGGTAGGAGAATGACAGTATGTATAACAAATTTGTGGTCTCTTAACCTTAACATATCTATAAGATTTGATGTCATATTATGGCCTAGAAATTTTCAACCTATTTCTATGCTGTAATATGAAATCAAATCATGTAAGTGTGTGAATGTTAACAGACTGCAAATTTATACATAATGTTGTTCAACAGTTTCATTTTTCTCAGCATGTTGTCTAATTTCTCTCACACTGTATTAGCCTCGGTCTTCTCGTGGTCTCTCGATGATGATTGTCATCCAGCTGTTAATGGATCTGATGAACTTGTGTCAAATAATGTACACCACACGGCAGTAATTGATTTTCAATCTCTCGGTATTTATACAGTTTGAACCAGAACTCCCCTGACAAACTTTCACAGTTGGTAGTACGGACCAAAACATGGGATATAAAATGCACACCTCTGTGAGCACTTGTTCAGTGCCAGAGATGTGTTTCACAGTAGTGAATATGGCTCTTAAGGCTCATATGCATGATAGAACCCATATTTATATTGGACTTCCTCCCACTCCCCCCCCCCCCCCTCGACACACACACACACACACACACACACACACACACACAAATATTACCACATCTTAAAACAAAATAGAAAAGTAAAGAGCTTTCAATGGAAGAGATGTATTTCGCAGTACTGAAAATGAACAAGTCCTCATAGCTCTTGAAGCATGCATTTTAGAGCCAATGTTTGCTAGGCTTTTTTCTTGTTTTGGTCCATAGTACCACATCTGAAAGTTTGTCAGTTGAGATCTGGCTCATGCTGTGTATATTCAATGGTACCTGCATGGCGGTCATCTTGTCACAAACAGGAGTCTCAATACTTGAACCGAGCTGGCAAGTTACATTAATAAGTACTGTATCACAAAGTCTAACACTTGAATTTATACAATGCAGATGTGACTGCAGATATAGGTACCTAATTACAGACTGCCTACATGATATTGATGTAATGGCTGCTGAACATGTACTGACTTACAAAATAGTGACTCCCTGCTGTTGACGTAACAAATGCTACGAGTACCATATTTACTCGAATCTAAGCCGCACTGTTTTTCTGGTTTTTGTAATCCAAAAAACCGCCTGCGGCTTAGAATCGAGTGCCGAGTAAATGGAAGTTCTGAAAAATGTTGGTAGGTGCCGTCACAACTAACTTCTGCCTTCGAATATACACTCCTGGAAATGGAAAAAAGAACACATTGACACCGGTGTGTCAGACCCACCATACTTGCTACGGACACTGCGAGAGGGCTGTACAAGCAATGATCACACGCACGGCACAGCGGACACACCAGGAACCGCGGTGTTGGCCGTCGAATGGCGCTAGCTGCGCAGCATTTGTGCACCGCCGCCGTCAGTGTCAGCCAGTTTGCCGTGGCATACGGAGCTCCATCGCAGTCTTTAACACTGGTAGCATGCCGCAACAGCGTGGACGTGAACCGTATGTACAGTTGACGGACTTTGAGCGAGGGCGTATAGTGGGCATGTGGGAGGCCGGGTGGACGTACCGCCGAATTGCTCAACACGTGGGGCGTGAGGTCTCCACAGTACATCGATGTTGCCGCCAGTGGTCGGCGGAAGGTGCACGTGCCCGTCGACCTGGGACCGGACCGCAGCGACGCACGGATGCACGCCAAGACCGTAGGATCCAACGCAGTGCCGTAGGGGACCGCACCGCCACTTCCCAGCAAATTAGGGACACTGTTGCTCCTGGGGTATCGGCGAGGACCATTCGCAACCGTCTCCATGAAGCTGGGCTACGGTCCCGCACACCGTTAGGCCGTCTTCCGCTCACGCCCCAACATCGTGCAGCCCGCCTCCAGTGGTGTCGCGACAGGCGTGAATGGAGGGACGAATGGAGACGTGTCGTCTTCAGCGATGAGAGTCGCTTCTGCCTTGGTGCCAATGATGGTCGTATGCGTGTTTGGCGCCGTGCAGGTGAGCGCCACAATCAGGACTGCATACGACCGAGGCACACAGGGCCAACACCCGGCATCATGGTGTGGGGAGCGATCTCCTACACTGGCCGTACACCACTGGTGATCGTCGAGGGGACACTGAATAGTGCACGGTACATCCAAACCGTCATCGAACCCATCGTTCTACCGTTCCTAGACCGGCAAGGGAACTTGCTGTTCCAACAGGACAATGCACGTCCGCATGTATCCCGTGCCACCCAACGTGCTCTAGAAGGTGTAAGTCAACTACCCTGGCCAGCAAGATCTCCGGATCTGTCCCCCATTGAGCATGTTTGGGACTGGATGAAGCGTCGTCTCACGCGGTCTGCACGTCCAGCACGAACGCTGGTCCAACTGAGGTGCCAGGTGGAAATGGCATGGCAAGCCGTTCCACAGGACTACATCCAGCATCTCTACGATTGTCTCCATGGGAGAATAGCAGCCTGCATTGCTGCGAAAGGTGGATATACACTGTACTAGTGCCGACATTGTGCATGCTCTGTTGCCTGTGTCTATGTGCCTGTGGTTCTGTCAGTGTGATCATGTGATGTATCTGACCCCAGGAATGTGTCAATAAAGTTTCCCCTTCCTGGGACAATGAATTCACGGTGTTCTTATTTCAATTTCCAGGAACGTATGTAGCGCTACACAGGCATGCTTTTCTGGCAAAAAGATAAATACTGGCGCCAAAACCTCTGCTTCGGTAAATAAATTAAAAGAAAAGGTAGAAGAATGTAAACATTATGCCATGTATTCTTTCGTGTTTGGTGCTGTCTCATTTAAATCCTGTCTGCCTAATAAACTACGAAACTAGAGTGAGACAACAGCAAACACGGAAGAATATACGTATCGTGTCATGTTTATATTTGTATTATTCTTATGATGTATAGTGATACAGTCAGAAATGAAGCACGGCAACTGACTAGATTTTTAGATCTGAGATGACTCTAATTTCTGTGCAGAATGTAATGTACTAAATATTTTCAAACGGAGAAAAATTTTCTCTAAACTCTCGTTCAGAACATCTTCTATCATATGCAATCTATTATTTGGTTCTTGTTGATCATTATCAAAGAAAGCAGCAGTGTAATTAACAACAACTAGCAGTCTCTTGCTATTGTTTTGCTTATGAGACAATTCCTCTTCTTCTTCTTTTTTTTTTTTTTTTTTTTTTTTTTTTTTTTTTTTTTTTTTTTTTTTTTTTTTTAATTGTAAGCGGCAGTAGCGCACACAAAAGCAAGCCGTGCCGCGAGTGGCGACAGGCCGTAAACACTCATTATCAGAATGCAATAAACAATGCATGACACAGTGCAGTAATGGATTTTCAGCTTTGAGTGATGTAAACACCTATAACAAAGAGAACCGGCACTTACCAGATCAAAGCAAAATAAGCATTCGATTCAAACCAGACGAAGCACGTGAAAAAGGAAGGGTACCCGTATAAATACGTATGGAGTGCCTGACACACAGCAATGGCTACTTCGTAAAGCTTAAATGTTAAGCTTAGAACTCAAACCGAACTACTGTAGCTGTATCTTCATCTATTCGACCTAAATTGTCTCTCATGTTACAATGGACGAACTTTGTTTCAATTTGGAGATGCGGTCTAAAACTTCTCTCCCCCCTTGAATTTAGAGTCTCAAATTTCAGGTGCAGCTTAGATTCGGGAAAATTTTTTTTCCTTGCTTTCGAGTCTCATTTCTCAGGTGCGGCTTAGATTCGAGCACGTCTTAGATTCGAATAAATACAGTAACTAATAACTGACTCTCACGGATATTTACAATTTGATTGGCAGGCATCAGTTGACTCTGGGGTTGTTGCCACACCTGTTTATAATTGGGTTTAATATGAAAATTCACAATTTGTTAGAATAAAGAGCTATTACATGAGATGCCCTGCTAAACCCGCAGGACAGGACAGGTAGTTTAAATTGTGGAAAGGGGCCAAAATAAGGGGCTGTCAGTTACACTTGAACATACAACTTTATTATTTGATCAAACATTACAAGAGCCCAAAAAAAAATTTTTCTTTTAACACACAGCTTTGATCTTTGGGACTTAATTACTGGCTGAAAGCCACTTTAATTTAAAAACGGCTGAAGGCCAATAACTTAAAACACAAGCATAATCAGAAATTTAAAAGGCAAGCCTTATCTTACAACAGTTGTTTATTTAGGCTGAAGGCCCAACACTTAAAATTCAACAACATTAAAACCTTTAAAATGCCAAAGGTCTTACGTGAAACAGTTCTTTAAATTAGGCTGAAGGCCTAAAGAATGTTATTCCATAAGGGCAAAACAACCTTAATTAAAAACAAAAAATTGGCTAGAAGCCATACAAGTACCAACAACAAGAACAAATAAAAAAAAGGCAGAACACCCAAGGGCGCTAAGATGTTCGAGGGTTGGCCTGGAATTCAAACACAAACGCTCGCTTAGGTGAGAAACGCAGTCAACCCGACCATTGTCGATCTGATGACAACCCAACTGACAGGCAGTCAGCAGACCCACCGACAAGATAACCTCCGCTTCACCCGACCAGCACACAACAGGGAGTTCAATGGAACAACGTAGAAGGTATTGGCGCCCACTACCAATTATACATTGAGCTGTCAAACTGCACACCATGCTGGACAGCTGTATCACAATGAGGTAAATACACTGCCTGAATTTACGTCAACGGCCAGGGAAGGTAACTGGAACATTAACGGCCAAAAGGCAGAAGATTTCGCTGGTGCACTTCAGTTCAATTAACCGAGTACAGTTAAAGTCCATGGAGGGTGGCTAAAATTTGCCAACTTGGAAACGCACATTGTTGCTAGTGGGAATATCCCGACAGCTGAAAACGAACTCCAAACGACACAATGTGAACAGTCGTGACTTGCTGGTAGAGTAAGTCAAAACTCGACTTTTGTGTCCAGGATCAGTGAGCCACGAACCTCGTAGCAATGGAACAGCATTACACACTCCAACACTGCACGGATGTCGCCAGTGGGCCCGGCCAAACTACGCTTCGCGGAGATTTCCTCGCTGCTCCACACCGACCGACCACCTGCCCAGGCCTTGAAACGGTGAAAGGACCAAGTATAGATCTGCTGATGAGACAACCAACTGAACGACCAACCAACGGTTGTCCCGCTCCAATCTACCTCCGTCGGACAGTTCATGTGTGTCGCCAGCGGTTAGCGAGCACTGGCTGTCAGTGCCTCACCGGCGCTCCGCCCCCCCGACTTCACTGCTGCTGCATCCCGACTGCACTGCTGGTCCATCCCGAACTCATTGCCAGACACACGACGACCCAGAAATACTATCGGTCGCTCCGGTGATGGTACAACAGTGCACTTATCGATACGTGCTGCTGCTGCTGCCGCCGCTCACGGGCAAGTAAGGCAGGAAGTTAGTGACACCAGTAAATGGAATAAGAAAACGAGGCAGCGGTACCGTAATAGAAGATGACAAACAGTAAATGGCATAAACACAAGCCGTGGATGGCTCATACATTATGAATATTTACATAAAAAATCAGGAAAATAAAAAAAAGAGGCAAAAGACACAATAAGCAGTGATACAAATTTGTTTAATGGACATTGATATAACCAGGAAATTGATATAACTGGTCTAACGTTCTCCGGACAACATCAAGAGAGAGTGTGGTGCTGGGGTGCAAGACTTGCTTGTCTCTCAATCCAGTTAATTTGCCCGTTATGTGTAGCAGATCCTCTTCTCTGGTTAATTCGCTGCATCAGTCTCCCGACAGCTTCTTGTCTAAAGATATGTTGCTGGTTTAGGGAATTTACTAACTACTCTTCTATTCTTGAAATAATTTGTGTACTCTTAGAATACTTTTCAATTCAATCACAATATATTTTCAATGTTTGTAAACAATAACTTTGGCAAGCTAACTCATTCTTCGAACATTAGAATCATTTACACTTCTTCAAAATAGCTTACATGTGTCTCGCTTCGATCATAACGTGAGACATGAAAAGTTTAAAAGTCTGTATTGTCATTCAAGTCCAACACATGAGTGTCCTTAGGAAACTACTTTCAACTGTGCACTACTCTTTTTACAATCATCACAGACATTAAAGAATACAGAATACTACATAAACGTTTCTTGTTCTTCTTTGCCCAAACACGAAACTCTGTGGACCGTACAGCAAGTACTTGTCTGCAGCCGTTCGGCCCCCGTGTCCATCTTTTTCCTCGTGGCCGTTCTTTTTTGACCTGCACTTACAAATTAATTATGCGCAGTCGGCTGATTCGTTTCTCCTACTCGTATCTAAAATATCGGGTGTTCGAAACGTTGGAAGGCCAAGTGATTCTAGAATTACCTCCGAAATTCTCGAAGCACTACACCGTGGTCTCCCATAGCACACCAAAATGTTGTGGGAAAGTGAAATTATGTAATTTGAATAATCAACAAACTGACAAATTCTTTTAATGAATGTAGGCATTTTTGGGAGCAGAAAAAGCAGTGCTACAAAACTATGGTACTGAATTTTGGGAATAATCTATATTTAAGACTGGAACTTACCAGAACTTGTAAATTTTTGAGACAAATAACTTTTGACATGCAAAATTTTTGGAAAAAATAAAACATTTGCAGTAAGGAGGTGAGTGAGGGCTTTTAAATGAGCTGTGCCAATTTAGAAATAAACAACTGCTTGCCCTTTTTCCAAATGAACCTATTATATATATTATCAGTAATTGAAAAATTATGCCATGAATAACAATATTTTGGTAATCTTAACAAATAATGAAAACCACATCAGTCATTCTGTTAAACATTTATTGTGATGATGCAGAGTGGGCTGAAAATTCAGAAGACAAAAAGCTGCCAATGATTTAATTTTTTTTTTAATCTCAATGAGCAGTGATATCCTGACATATTAAGAAACAGCTGTCAGTGGTGTTATCCACAACTGAAGCAGAGTATATGGCCCTGAACTTAGCATGTCATGAGGGTCTGTTGCTTCAAAGATTAGACAGTGAAATATCTCCAAACTTCAAGAAGGATCTCATCAATCTACTGTGTGACAACAAGGCTGCAATTGTCTTGTTGAAGAGTAGTGGCTGAAAAATGAGACATCACTTTATGAGAGAAACATTTGAGTCAGACCAAGTGGCTGTACAACATGTATCTTAAGACAAAACCTTTGGCAAAGCCTTTACACTACAAATATGGGGGAATGGTGGATAGCATGAGCCACTTAAGCCAACATTGGTATAAAACGTTTGTTGTTGTTTTTTAAATGTGGTATAACTGTATAAAATCTTGATTTGAACATTTGTTTTGGTGAAAATAGGGGAAATAAGATTTCTAATTGAAGTGGCACAAAACAAGAAAAGATTTTCAGAGACTTAAAATTTGAGATGTTGAAGGATGTGTCAGGTAGTATCGGCTGTACAACAATATCTAGGTTTTTAAATAAGAAAGTTGTTTCTGTGGTTCAAAAACAGAGTAATCTGTTTATATATCAAAAGTACAAATAATAAAAACAAATAAAAAAGAAAGTTGACTAAAAAAACCTTTCAACTTGTGGTCAATTGAACCTGATGTGCTGCATTAAACTTGTGCACTGAGGTTTACTGTAAGACAGTTCTGGATGCTTCTGCATGAAGTTTTGATAGGAATCTGTACCTGCCAGTCTGTTTTCTGTGTTAAATCTGTGAGTCAGTTTTAAATTTTCTGTCAAATCCAAAGCCAGTTTTTTAAAAACAATCTTAAATAGCAGCATTAACCTGTAAAATAAATCTCTCATGTGTGCTACAAACATTGCTTCATAATTTTCTTCAAACTTAAGTTTGTAAACTCCAGCTAGATGTCCAGTGATTTCATACAGCTGATTTTAATCTCCTTTACAGTGTAATTCTAGGAACATCAAAATGACCGGCAGCAGTCATTTCTGTTATTTCATCATCTGAAACACTTGAAACCGCTCACTTGATTGCTGTTTTGTATCATTCCCCTTGACTCTCACCAACAGGCTTCTTCTTGAGTCTCGGCATTGTGCTTTAAAAACAGAAACAAAACAAGATTTATGTACATGGCCCGTACTATGTAAATGATGTTGCACATTAAATATGGCAGAAAAAGAAACCAGTTAGAGCAAGTGGGATTTAGTTATTATCATGCAATCCACATTAGACTAATTAACTATTAAAACTAATGTGATAATACACTAAAATCTTGCTGTCTGGTGGCCAGCAATTTAGTCTCTCAGTAATCTGGCCCACATCAGGTACCTAGTTATTCAAGCAGAAATGATGATGCACAGAATGACTGATCATGTTCAAGAACGTTAAACAGTGCTATACATATTGGAAATTGTGGCTCCCTTTGCAGTTTACTGCCATGTTTTCTACAAGGAAACATGATATGGTAGGCCTTAAGCAGGAACACGAAATGTCAGATAACAGTGTCAGATGAGCAACTGTTTTTAACATCTAAAAGAAACGAAATATTTGACAGTACTCAACGCAAATGGAGAGCGAGTTGGGAAAACGCTAGGTTATGTGAAAGAGAATGAGAAACTCATTGAAGTTGTCTAAAGTATGAAGAAGTTGTTGCCGAATGAGGAAAACAGTGGGATAGACCAAACTTAACAGATGAAGAAATACTTAAAAGCATGCAGAAAAAGTAATGATGAAAGTGATGAAGAAGACAGCGTAGGAGGAGAGAGCACAAAAATTTCTCATACAGCTGGTGCTGTAGCTGTAGACTTTTCCTGGTGTACATTACGCAACATGCAGCTCTGCACCCATAAAGCATGCCACCATCATGTGTCATCGTCGAGACCATTGAAAATTTGTGGCACATTTCATAGTGAGTTGTGTTACAGCATATGTACATACTGAAGGATTAGGTTTTCTATGAAAATGAATGTGTCTTTGGATTGAATAAAGCATAGTCCCTAAGTGTTTAAAGTAAATTTCAGACCCTCACAACAATCCGGCGCATCCGCTAAATCGGTAACCATCTGTGCCAGGAATGACCGGATAGGTGACAGTCTAGTGTATTACTTCTTACCTTTAAAGTAAAAACCGATGCTGAAAATCACACCATTCACAAGCTTTAATGCTCAAAACAAAATTTGCTTACGTCAAGAACTCAACAGCTCAGTCAATTTCTAGCCAGTGGCGGAGTGATGTCTCCACTTTCTTCCAAGCACTGCACGCGTTGGCTGACTAGCGACAAACCCAATGAATACCAACTGCTCTGTATTGCCTGTCATTCCCCTACTCTTTGTGGTTTTGTAGGTATGATTCTAGTGGAGATGTGAGCTTTTTGTTCTGAGGCCTCATTTGTTAAAGAATATTTAGTGTCCCTCTGACATAATTACAGACCTCTTTGTTTTTACTCTGTTTGATGTCTAGCACCAGAAGCTTATGCTACAGTTTCTTCATCTTAATGTGTGTTCAATACCACCTGCAAATTACTCAGCAAACTATGAATGTATATCAACATTGTTCAAAAGAATGTTCTTAGTGCTGTGTAATTACTATCTGAAAAAACATTTCAGTAACTGTAACATGTTCAGTAACTGTACATGTACTGTGGGGAGGCTTGCGTGCCTCAGCGATACAGATAGCCTTACCGTAGGTGCAACCACAACGGAGGGGTATCTGTTGAGAGGCCAGACAATCGTGTGGTTCCTGAAGAGGGGCAGCAGCCTTTTCAGTAGTTGCAGGGGCAACAGTCTGGATGATTGACTGATCTGGCCTTGTAACATTAACCAAAACAGCCTTGCTGTGCTGGTACTGCGAATGGCTGAAAGCAAGGGGAAACTATGGCCGTAATTTTTCCCGAGGGCATGCAGCATTACTGTATGGATAAATGATGATGGCATCCTCTTGGGTAAAACGTTCCGGAGGTAAAATAGTCCCCCATTCGGATCTCCGGGCGGGGACTACTCGAGAGGATGTCGTTATCAGGAGAAAGAAAACTGGCGTTCTACAGATCGGAGCGGGGAATGTCAGATCCCTTAATCGGGCAGGTAGGTTAGAAAATTTAAAAAGGGAAATGGATAGGTTAAAGTTAGATATAGTGGGAATTAGTGAAGTTCAGTGGCAGGATGAACAAGACTTCTGGTCAGGTGACTACAGGGTTATAAACACAAAATCAAATAGGGGTAATGCAGGAGTAGGTTTAATAATGAATAGGGAAATAGGAATGTGGGTAAGCTACTACAAACAGCATAGTGAACGCAATATTGTGGCCAAGGTAGATACGAAGCCCATGCCTACCACAGTAGTACAAGTTTATATGCCTACTAGCTCTGCAGATGACGAAGAAATTGAATAAATGTATGATGAAATAAAATAAATTATTCAGATAATGAAGGGAAACGAAAATTTAATAGTTTTGGGTGACTGGAATTCATCAGTAGGAAAAGGAAGAGAAGGAAATGTAGTAGGTGAATATGGATTGGGGGTAAGAAACGAAAGAGGAAGCCGTGTGGTAGAATTTTGCACAGAGCACAACCTAATCATAGCTAACATTTGGTTCAAGAATCATAAAAGAAGATTGTATACATGGAAGAAGCCTGGAGATACTGACAGGTTTCAGATAGATTATATAATGGTAAGACAGAGATTTAGGAACCAGATCTTAAATTGTAAGACATTACCAGGGGCAGATGTGGACTCTGACCACAATCTATTGGTTATGAACTGTAGATTAGAATTGAAGAAACTGCAAAAAGGTGGGAATTTAAGGAGATGGGACCTGGATGAACTGAAAGAACCAGAGGTTGTACAGAGTTTCAGGGAGAGCATAAGGGAACAACTGACAGGAATGGGGGAAAGAAATACACTAGAAGAAGAATGGGTAGCTCTGAGGGATGAAGGAGTGAAGGCAGCAGAGAATCAAATAGGTAAAAAGACGAGGGCTAGTAGAAATCCTTGGGTAACAGAAGAAATATTGAATTTAATTGATGAAAAGAGAAAATATAAAAATGCAGTAAATGAAGCAGGCAAGAAGGAATACAAACGTCTCAAAAATGAGATCGACAGGAAGTGCAAAATGGCTAAGCAGGGATGGCTAGAGGGCAAATGTAAGGATGTAGAGGCTTATCTCACTAGGGGTAAGATAGATACTGCCTACAGGAAAAGAGACCTTTGGAGATAAGAGAATCACTTGTATGAACATCAAGAGCTCAGGTGGAAACCCAGTTCTAAGCAAAGGAGGGAAAGCAGAAAGGTGGAAGGAGTACATAGAGGGTCTATACAAGGGCGATGTTCTTGAGGACGATATTATGGAAATGGAAGAGGATGTAGATGAAGATGAAATGGGAGATATGATACTGCGTGAAGAGTTTGACAGAGCACTGAAAGATCTGAGTCGAAACAAGGCCCTGGGAGTAGACTACATTCCATTGGAACTACTGACGGCCTTGAGAGAGCCAGACCTGATAAAACTCTACCATCTGGTGAGCAAGATGTATGAGACAGGCGGAATACCCTCAGACTTCAAGAAGAATATAATAATTCCAATCCCAAAGAAAGCAGGTGTTGACAGATGTGAAAATTACTGAACTATCAGTTTAATATGTCACTGCTGCAAAATACTAACGCGAATTCTTTACAGACGAATGGAAAAACTGGTAGAAGCTGACCTCGGGGAAGATCAGTTTGGATCCCGTAGAAACATGGGAACACGTGAGGCAATACTGACCCTACGACTTATCTTATAAGCTAGATTAAGGGAAGGCAAACCTACGTTCCTAGCATTTGTAGACTTAGAAAAAGCTTTTGACAATGTTGACTGGAATACTCTCTTTCAAATTCTGAAGGTGGCAGTGGTAAAATACAAGGAGCGAAAAGCTATTTAAAATTTGTACAGAAACCAGATGGCAGTTATAAGAGTCGAGGGACATGAAAGGGAAGCAGTGGTTGGGAAGGGAGTGAGACAGGGTTGTAGCCTCTTCCCGATGTTATTCAATCTGTATATTGAGCAAGCAGTGAAGGAAACGAAAGAAAAATTTGGAGTAGGTATTAAAATCCATGGAGAAGAAATAAGAACTTTGAGGTTTGCCGATGACATTGTAATTCTGTCAGAGACAACAAAGGACTTGGAAGAGCAGTTGAACGGAATGGAAAGTGTCTTGAAAGGAGGATATAAGATGAACATCAACAAAAGCAAAACAAGGATAATGGAACGTAGTCGAATTAAGTCGGGTGATGCTGAGGGAGTTAGATTAGGAAATGAGACAATTAAAGTAGTAAAGGAGTTTTGCTATTTGGGGAGCAAAATAACTGATGATGGTCGAAGTAGAGAGGATATAAAATGTAGACTGGCAATGGCAAGGAAAGCATTTCTAAAGAAGAGAAATTTGTTAACAACGAGTATAAGTTTAAGTGTCAGAAAGTCGTTTCTGAAAGTATTTGTATGGAGTGTAGCCATGTATGGAAGTGAAACATGGACGATAAATAGTTTAGACAAGAAGAGAATAGAAGCTTTTGAAATATGGTGCTACAGAAGAATGCTGAAGATTAAATGTGTAGATCACATAACTAATGAGGAAGTATTGATTAGGATTGGGGAGAAGAGAAGTTTGTGGCACAACTTGACTAGAAGAAGGGATCGGTTGGTAGGACATGTTCTGAGACATCAATGGATCACCAGTTTAGTATTGGAGGGCAGCCTGGAGGGAGACCAAGAGATGAATACACTAAGCAGATTCAGAAGGATGTAGGTTGCAGTAGGCACTGGGAGATGAAGGAGGTTGCACAGGATAGAGTAGCATTGAGAGCTGCATCAAACCAGTCTCAGGACTGAAGACCATAACAACAACAACACATGTCAATGTACATATGTTTACCACATTGGACAGTTGTTGCCATAATATGTCTAGTAAAAGACCCATAAATGTTGGAAGAGGAATTCAGTCTCAGGGTTGACATATTTAAGCTGACCCAATAAGCATCTGGCTGACAAAAGCACCACATCACATCAAGACTACTTGTGCAATGTCTGCCCAATTTTGTGGAGAGAGTACTAATAGTCCTAAAAGTTATTTCACTGATATAAAGGTTGTTTGGTGATTTGAAAGGAATCAAAAATGCACGTTCTGTGATGTAACTAGTTATTCCACCTTTCTCACAATCAGATGGAAGAAGTTTGCGTAAAAATATTCTTTAGGTAGTTAGCAGGTAGAGAATATCCACTGTGCGCACTTCAATTTCTGTTTGTGCGGAGGCTATGAGAGAAGCGTGAGCACAGGACATTGGCAAGGTGTGATGCTGTCAAGAGTCTCTCTGGAGGTGGGAGTGTTTTGGGAAGCGAAGAGAAAGCAGCTCTGCTTAAAATGTAAACACCCAAAAACCAGTTGACAGAAGCTGTGGAAAAATGTCGCTATATTATGCACTGTTCTGAGATTCACTTCAGAACTTAGTTACAACCCATAACTAGGGACAGTATTAAAAAACCCACTGCGCAAGCTATTCACTTCCTTCTTGTTAACTCCTTTTGTTAATTCCTTGAAATTTTCATTTATGCATCAGAGAATTCCAACACTGGTGATACTTCATTGTTCAAGTCATAGTTAATGAATATGATAGAATTGTCAGATGTTTAATTTTAATTATGTTTAAACTAACCTAGCCATTGGACAATGATAACTGCAGATGCGTGAAATCGTAACAATGTGCAGTGCACATTTATTGAAAGCAAATTCAAAAATTTTAATGTTTGAATCCATCTGAAATAAGATTTTATAATGGGTTATTATTGAACAAAAGTTAATTTTAATTGACAGTGTTAACGATTCACTGTGTTGTCATGTATGTTCAGTATTTAACCTGCAGTGTTGGAAGTCAAAGTAACTGCACAAAACAAACAAATTAAAATGACAAGATTAACATCGTGAGCAGCCATGAGAAATTATGAAAAATAGTGAGTTACCACCACCAACAATGTTTTGAATATTTTCTTCTTCAGGATTTAGCATCTTCTATGCCATTCCATTGTCTTTTGGCATTGTACAGTAATGAATCCCAAGCGCAAAAAATTACAAAAATGGAAAAGTTTTTTCCCATCTCTGCAATTCGCAGTGTAGTGCATGGCAGATGGTACTTAATATGGTATCATATATTAAGGTTTCTTCCTGTGCTGCTTGTATATGGAACACAGGAAGAGTGACTGCTTAAATGCTTCTGTGTGCTGCAGTTGGAGTAATTGTTTCTCCACTATCGCTATGGGAGCGATATGCAGGAGAATGAATTATATTTCTAGACTCTTCACTTAATGCTGGTTGTCGAAACTTAGTAAGTAGGCTTTCAAGGCCTGTGTCTTCAAGGTGTGTGTCTTCAAAGTTTTTCAACATGATTAAAATCTAATAAGATTTTCTAGTGGTGCAAATACTGGCAATGTGTATTAAAATTGTATGTTTTATGAGGCAAAAAACTATGGTATTTTATGACTAAAATGTTGATGAGTCACAACTGAAGTCAGTCAACTCATACGAGTACCTACAAGGTGTGATCTAAAAATACAGTGAATATTCAGAGTAGGTATTAAAATCCATGGAGAAGAAATAAAAACTTTGAGATTCGCCGATGACATTGTAATTCTGTCAGAGACAGCAAAGGACTTGGAAGAGCAGTTGAACGGAATGGATAGTGTCTTGAAAGGAGGATATAGGATGAATATCAACAAAAGCAAAATGAGGATAATGGAATGTAGTTGAATTAAGTCGGGTGATGCTGAGGGAATTAGATTAGGAAATGAGACACTTAAGGTAGTAAATGAGTTTTGCTGTTTGGGGAGCAAAATAACTGATGATGGTCAAAGTAGAGAGGATATAAAATGTAGAGGGGCAATGACAAGGAAAGTGTTTGTGAAGAAGAGAAATTTGCTAACATCGAGTATAGATTTAAGTGTCAGGAATTCATTTCTGAAAGTATTTGTATGGAAGTGAAACATGGACGATAAATAGTTTGGACAATAAGAGAATAGAAGCTTTTGAAATGTGGTGCTACAGAAGAATGCTGAAGATTAGATGGCTAGACCACATAACTAATGAGGAAGTATTGAACAGGATTGGGGAGAAGAGAAGTTTATGGCACAACTTGACCAGAAGAAGGGATCGGTTGGTAGGACATGTTCTGAGGCATCAAGGGACCACCAATTTAGTATTGGAGGGCAGCGTGGAGGGTAAAAATCGTCGAGGGAGACCAAGAGATGAATACACTAAGCAGATTCAGAAGGATGTAGGTTGCAGTAGGTACTGGGAGATGAAGAAGTTTGCACAGGATAGAGTAGCATGGAGAACTGCATCAAACCAGTCTTAGGACTGAAGACCATAACAACAACAACAATTTTGTTAGAAACAAAGTAATTGCCTTACATGGAATTTGATTTAATCTCCTTCAAAGTACTGTCCTTGGTTAGCAGTGCACTTATCCCATCGTTGAATCCATGACTGAAAGTATTTCTGGAAGGCTTCTTTTTGAAGGTCGTTCAACTGCTCTGTTCTAGTTCTTTCTGTATCAGGAATGGTGCCAAAACATTTCCTTTAAGCACAGTTGTAATTTTGGGAAGGCCAAAAGTCTCATGGTGCTAAATCTGGTGAATAAGGTGGATGTGAACTGGACTTAAACTCTTGAATCAAAAGCAAGGTGTGTCACAGTGCATTGTCGTGATGAAAAAGGATTGTTGATCTCTTCTTTTGTACATTGTTTCGTGAACGTTGCAGTATGCCCTTTTAAAATTTGGCATTTACAATTGTCCCCCTTTGATTGAACCCCAATCACACCATACCCTCAATATTGAAAAAAACAATGAGCATGACTCTCTTACTCGATTTTGACTGATGTGCCTTTTCAGGGCGAGAATAATCAGTGATTTTCCATTAGGAAAAACCATACACCAAAGTTTCATCTCTAATTACTATTTTGGGCATGAAGTCTGGATCTAAATGAAGATGATGCATCAACTCCATGCAAAATGACACATGATTTTCCATCTGTTCAGCACTCAAAAGTCTTGGAACAATTTTGCATGCACTCATCTCATTTGCAAATTATCAGTTAATATACTGTGCAGGGACCTGTACAAGATATTAAGTTCTTCGGTAAGCCCTCGAATAGTTATTTGGCTGTTTGAATGAACAAGTTTTGCTACTTTTTGCACATTTTCTTCCATTTTTGTGGTAATCAGACATCTCATACATTGTTCATCCTCTACCTACTCATTTCCACTTTTAAATCACTCAAGGCATCATACATTACTCGTCTTCTGCCTACTCATTTCCACTTTTAAATCACTCAAGACGCTTATAAATAGTCTTCAGAATTGCAGCATTATCGCCTTACACTAATTTCAACAGTTCACGAGTTTTTTTGGCACTTTTTTGCAGCTTAAAACAGAGCTTAATGTTCACAAGTGGTTCAAAATCTGTGATGTGTGACAGACACAGTAAACACAGCTTCACTCTAACATCTCTGGGTGCCAACTGATGTGTCTGAATGTGTTCCTATGTCACACTGCCTGTCTCAGTGGATTAGGCTATCAGACAAATGGTTGTAGTTTCAGGAGTTGCTGCTAAAAAATACATTAACTGCATTTTGTTTATTACACCTCATAGGTTTAATGATTTTTAGGATACAAATAGAATGATCACTTAGGCTTGGGCTCAATCATACCTGTGGTTCATTGGCAGTATCCTGGAACAAAGCAGTCAGTCTATAAAAAAGACTTCGTGCAGAGCAGTTGCGTGTCATCCTGGAATATAGCTGAAGTGTGTGGAACTTGTGTCCTTGGAGTCTATGTTAGTTACAAATCACTTGTGCTTCCCATCTTAGAATATTGCTGACAGTGAGAGTATATTAATAAATCTGGTAGAGTGGAGTAAGAGTGGTCTGTAAAAGTGAACACAGTAGAAGTGGGGCCCAGTCCCTGTTAAATGGTTAAAAATTAACTGGAGATGTGAAATGTGATAGCTTCCAATTGACACAGTTCTAAATACATCTCAGTTTAGTAGTAGTTCTGTGTGTGATAAGTAGGCCGCACTTACCATTAAACATCAAACAGCATGATAATCACTACGTGGAACACATTTGAATGTGGCATCACCACTTTCAGACTTCTGACATTTCATGCTTCGACTAGTAGCATATCACTATTTCATTGATTTTTCAAGCTTTTTTTTATTTTCATATCCTCTTTGGCAGTCCCTTTGTGGTGAGCTAAATGGAGAGGTTAATCTGGAATATTCTGCCAACTGAGAGATCATTATGGCACTTGTTCAATTACAGGTCATATTCCCTGCGAGTTTGTATGTTGCTGATTGTTTCTACCTTCAGGGACAGTTTCCCACTGCAAGAGAAAGAATATATCCTGAGATTCTATCTGCTCCTCCACCCTCTCTGACAAGCCTGTTGCCAGAAAGAATGTTACCCTGTATTTCTGATGATTTTCATTCAAAATCTGAACAGTTGGTGAGACTGAACTCAGGACCTGGGACTTGTGGATTACTAGTCAAAGACACTACCCCTATCCCACTGTGACCTCGAGATCAAAAGCATCAGCAAACATGGTGATGTACACAGGGTGGAAACCAGCCTTTGTGATGTGAAAGAGGGCGTGGTAAATGTGGGGTGAGAACATTGCCTTGTAGAATGATGGACTGAGTGCCACTGACATTGTAATCGGTATTGAATATGTTTAACAACTGAATGGCAATCGACTACCGCACGACTGTTACAAGGACAATTTGGCCTAAACCTTGTAGATTGGTAAGTACCTAATGTTGCTGAAAACCCAAAAAAATTTATTTGTATACTAACAACAAATTATGACTAGTAGTAATGTACTTACACTGACAATTATGGGAATTATTTTTCAATTACTTTGTATTGTGTATGTAATGTAGGAGAAAAAAAAGGTTACTTCAAATAAAGCCACTGCTAATCCTCATTACTCTGCTGCTGTTTGTATCTAATATTTCAAATAATGCATTTATTTAACTTTACACAGATCAGTATCAGCTGAAAAAGCCAGGAGCTATCTAACACAAATATTAGATGCAGAATTTACATTCCTGAATCAGAATATTCTTATAAATTGTAGGAGTGGCTAATGAGGTAGTCTTTTACTTTGTTTTTCGGTTTAGGAGTCTTAAATTTCCTTTGTGCTTGCTACTGACCTGTCACTACAGACTTGTTCACAATAATACAAAATCCCAGATAGTAATAAGTAAAATAAGAGAGAAGCAACCACTCATACATAGCAGATCAGTGTGTGGAGCACAAACACATAAAAGAAACAACATCGACACTGTCTTTCGAGCACTAGCTCTTTTTCTAACAAAGGTACACGCGTTCACACACACGACCACAGAGATGCCCAAATTGTACTCTCCTGTTTGTTATACAAAAGCCCAGATAGTGATGCGTAATCCATATGAAAATTATTTTTACTTCTAGTATTGTAGTTGTGAATTGCACAGTTCATCCTCAGTCTTCTTCTTTTTAACCACAAATACTGCTGATGAGAATATGTATTGGTATGCAAGTGTAAGAATCCAAAAGTCTCTGAAGAGGCTTCTGTAAGATGTCTAGTTATCAATATTAATCAACATTCTTACTGCACACTTTGTAGAATGAATACTGTTTTGACATAAGCTATGTTGCTCCAGAATATTGACAGAAGACAACTGAGCAAACATATGCTAACAATCCCATCTGCAGATCAACACTGTGTGAGAGATCCCTAATTGCACAGTGGGAGACAGCTTTTTCGTTAACTTATCCACCCCAGTTTAGTATCCGCGTGGGTGTCCATTGACTCTATATGTGCAGCCTTATCCACTGCATGCCCATTGATCTCTGTTTCTGGTACCTGCGAGTCACTTTTATTTCTTTGGAATTTCATAATATGAATCTTTGTGAATTTAAGGGTTAAGCTGCTTGCTATCAAGTTGTTGCGAACCTGTTCCATTATTGTCTTTGCTGTATTTCAGCCCTTTCTTAGTGTATATGTGTCAGCAGCAAACATTGCAGTTTGTAAAAAGTCCTCCAGTGTCCAGTCTACAAGGATCAGAAGTGGGCCAACCAGCAAACCTTGATGGATACCATACTTAATGTTTCCTCATTTCAAATTTAATCTAATTCATGTCATATCATAGAGCTAAAACTCTATGCATTCAAAGGGAATGCCTTTAATACCGTCTCATTCTTGTTTCCCAAGTACACAAGAAACTCATTTATCCAGACTTTGTGGGTTTGGGTGTATTCCGGACAACCGAAGATCTGGATAATCCAGACATATTACGTTTAATGCAAAAGCTCTAAATATGTACTACAATATAAAAATCTTTTATTTTGGCATTTAAACTGTATAGCGGTGGTCTTCAAATTAATAGACGTTCAGGACCACAAATCCAGTTTTGAATTTCAATGGAGGCCAGATAACATGTTTTCTCAGAAATTAAAGAAGAAAGTTATATCAAAATTTATTGTTGTTTGACACAGACATAATATTCAGTGGAAACTTCAGATACATCTTAACAATTTTTATTTCACTTTGTGAGAGATAGGAAATTTGTGCTTTGAATCCAGAATTTTCTCGAACTGTGCCTCTAATTTAGTCTGTCATATGAGTAAAGTATATCATAAATGTTCATAAGTCATGTTACTTCTGTATTTAGAGTGTGTAAATTTCAACAAAGAAAATATTTGTTCACACCTGCAGGTAGTGCCAAAAGCAGATAACAAACCTCATGCGCAGCCTTTAATCTTGGGGTAGTCTTCTTCTGGAAGAATACTATAAAACTGAACAAGGCTTGCTTATTTAAATGTGTGTTTTATGGTGTCATATGGTGCTTACAGATCAGTGACTTCCTCTTGCAGCACTGAGTGAACATCTTCCACTTTGCAAGAAAAGAAGCTCTGGAAAATCTGGACCACTTTGGAATGAGCTTCTAAATCTGAGAATCTGGTAGAGAATTCTTTCTTCTGACCACCAAGATATTCCATTACAGAAAAGAGTGGAAAATTTTACCAACTGACAATTCGCAAAGTGTGAGAAAATTTTTGTCTAATGTTGTGTAAAAAAGTATCAGTTTCTGTCTGAAAGCTTTAATGTATGTCTAAATGTCTCAGAATGTGGGTTGTTTTTCCAGTTCAAATGGAGAGCAAAATCAGATAAGAGAGCTAGTTTTCATAGCCATTCTTTGTATGACAGTACTTCCAAAGAACTGTTCTTCTGTTTCAGAAATATTTCAAAGATCAGTTGACACAGATTCTACCTTTCCTAGGAAAGACTTGAATTGATGCTGCTTTTGTACATAACAGTGAATTAAATTCATAACAAAAGTTTCAAACTTCACCAAACAGGACATATCCAGTGCTTTTGCTTCGTAATGAAGAATAGTGTATTGTTTGAGAGTTGGTAACACCATTGGCCTCATGTTTCGAGTTTAGTCTTCCAACAAAACCTGCATAATTGCCACACACAGTTCTTCTCCTATCTGTTGTAAAACATTTCGGCCAGAAAGAGGAAAGTTGTACTTTTCAGGTAATGTTAATTGTACCTCTTGAAATACATGTTCTCCTTTGTTGTGCCATGCTAGGAAATCAGATCTGTTATTTGTTTACCAACTTTGAGGTCTGTGTTAATAATAAATGATTTTCTTGTAACTGACTTGATAAACACAGGCATTATCTTCAACTAGATTCACAACTATATTTTCTGAAAGAGTGACTCCTTTACATTGTAGTGTTTTGTTAGGAAACAGGTCTTTGGCTGTAATTAAAATACACCTCTTTATGTAATTGCCTTATTTGGCAATTTCATTGGCCATTCGTGAACTTGCTTTCATAATAGTTTCACTTCCTGGAACATATTCCCAGAAATGTTTTGTTGAAAGCAAATTAGACATTTCAATGTTTTGAGATCACGCACACATAACTTGTTATCGAATTTATCGAACTGTGCATGCTTCTTTTAGTAGTGGTCGTGAACCTTGTATTCCTTAAGAATAGCAATAAGTTTGTTATAGACAACACCCATTGGTTTGTTTTCATCTGTATAATGAAATATTTCGAGGCCCACGGTGTATTGAAGATACGATATTCACTAACCACTTTTTTCAGTTTCAGTACATATATTGCACATTTATTTAAGTGAAAACTTGAAATAACATCACAGCCAGAAAGTTGCTGTCAGCTGCAGAGATAGTGTTCCTTGTGGCGTATCTGTTACTTAAGAAAAAGTGTGGGCAATGATCCTCGAGGACTCTCTAGAGTTTAACAAATGGAAGAATTGCGTGGTACTTAAACCACCTTTCGCTTGAATGCTGTCCAAATTAAGTCCCTTCACAGGTTGGATGCAGCAGCCCGCAGATACTACGAGGGTTGGAACTTAAATAGTGGCAACTATTTATTCACAATCGATACAAAAGAGTTAAATGTTTGCATTTGTTACTGTCTTTCAAAGTAGTCACCAGGGCTGTGTAGAATCCATTGCCAGCGATGTGGATGTCATAGTATACCGTTAGCAGAGCCTGTTCTGTTGATGGTGCGAATGTAGCAGTCTACTGCCTGTTGAATCTCTGGAACAGTTATGAAGCGAATGCCACAAAGTGGTTCCTTCATCTTCAGAAACAAATCAAAGTCACAAGAACTTAAGTCCAGGGAGTACGGTGGATGGTACAGTACTTCCCAGCCCCATCGACCAAACAGAGCAGCCACAGCTTGCGCTGTATGCGCTCGCGCATTGTCGTGCAAAGTGATGGGTGGGTTTTGCAGAAAGTGTCGCCGCTTCTTTCGCCAAGCTGGTCACAGGTGATGCACCAAAAATGAACAGTAGTACTGTGCATTGATGGTCTGCTGTGGAGGAACGTAATGCGTTAGGATAACACCATCTCAGTCATACATGAGAATCACCATTAACTTTCACCATACTGCAGCACCGAAGCGTTTTTGAATTTCGCGGCAATCCGTAATGATGCCATTTGTAGGATTGGCGTTTCAGTTGTGGCTCATGCGATATGGCCCATGTCTCATCCAGTGTTACGATATGGCATAAGAAAGCCTCTCCTTCGCACTCATAGCACTCCATGTGCATCTAAGCAGCATCGTAACCTATCCATTTATGCATTTCCATCAAATCATGATGCAATTTTTCGCATGCCCAGGTGTTCCCTCAGGATGTGAAGCACAGTCGTATGCACTAATCTGGTTTCGTGGGCGAGCTCACGAATCGTATGGCGTCCATCACTGTCCACTAACCCGGCAACAGCATGCACTTCATCTTCAGAGATGCTAGGACGACCTGCCCTATGCGTGTCTGCCACAGTTTGCTGACCTTCGTTGAAGGCTTTTATCCAATGTGCCACTATTCTGTACGGCAATGCCAATTCCCCGCACTCCTCTTGAAGACGTCGATGACACTCTCATGCTGTACGACCTCTGGCACATTCAGTCTTGATCCAACTCCGTTGTCCCTGTTTTGAAAACATAATGACACCATTACATTAGACCGTTCACTCACAAGTGACTGTGTTACACTCGACTGTGCACACGTCGGTTATGTGGGACGGGCGAGTCCATTTGCTCGGAGGTAAGGTAGGTATGTCAACAACGTGTGCTATCAGCGACAATTGTAGATTCCATTGCATAGTGTCTCCACAGCAGTGTTGCCACTATTTAAATTCCAACCTACGTATTTTGGAGACCTCTGCTCTATAGTACTGTAGTCTACTCATTACCGAGATAGTGTGTAAGTTTCTTCTATTTCAAACTCATGTGGTGCTTGAGAGTGGCACGGTTATGTAGACGTTTCACTAACATCAGTTCAGCTGGAGTTGTTTCTGACTGAAATTCTAGGAAAACCATTAGTTTTTCCAGCAGTACTTTTGCCTCTGCATGAGGTGTTATTAGCCGGCCGGTGTGGCCGTGCGGTTCTAGGCGCTTCAGTCTGGAACTGCGTGACCGCTACAGTCACAGGTTCGAATCCTGCCTCGGGCATGGATGTGTGTGATGTCCTTAGGTTAGTTAGGTTTAAGTAGTTCTAAGTTCTAGGGGACTGATGACCACAGATGTTAAGTCCCATAGTGCTCAGAGCCATTTGAACCGATTTTGAGGCATTATTTCTTCGACTGAAATGCCACTTTTATTGACCAATTTACTGTCACTGTCACTCTCTGTAGTACAAGGGGCGTTCAATAAGTAATGCAACACATTCTTTTTGTCGGCCAGCTTCATTTGCCAAAAAAAAAAAAAAGGGGGGGGGGGGGCAGAGTTTGTTCTGGGACATTGTGGAATATTCATGCTTCAGCCCCTTTAGTTTCATGAAGTTATGATAGGTGGCACCACTGTAAATGCTCTTCAAAATGGCGTTTGTAATGGAGGTGTGTTACAAACAGAGAACTGTCATAGAGTTTCTTTTGGCAAGAAACCTGAGCATCGCAAATATTCAAGGGTGCTTGCAGAATGTCTTTGGAGATCTAGCAGTGAGCAACAACACAGTGAATTACTGGGTGAGGCATCTGTCTTCCCCACAACAGCACAAACATATCTTACCTTTGCTGCTCAAAACACTTCCCTGGCAATATTTTCAGAACTACCTTCCATCGTAAAGTTACTATCTGCATCGGCTGTTTCTGTCACAGATGATAATGATGGCTCTTTATGCAAATTTGTGCTGATATTTTCAAGATTCACGTCTCTCAAAGTATCTCTCCTTTTGTAATCGTGAAAATCTTTTCTAATAAGATGTTACTACCTGGTAATCACATCATACAGATTATCTAATTCCCCTCAAATGACTACTACCTAGCTGTACAACTAGCAGTCTGTTGAAAGAAAGTATTCATAAATTGATTCACTGAATTTATTTAAATAGTCCTGTGAATTTAGGACTGTACAGTGTAGAAAACATATTGGTCAATTCCTTAAGTACTGTACACATTTCTTGAAATTTTTGTACACATATATCAGTTTAGCAAAAGGCATGTACACAATATTTTATTTTTCTATACACTTTACAATTCGTAGTTGGTGCTGCAATTTTGTTTTTCTGGACATTCCCTTTCTGTATAGAAACAATGCATCACCAAGTAATCCTTCACTGTTGATTTGAAATTGTTTCTGAATGTTGTTATTTTTTTGGATTTCATTAATGCATGATATAGGCTGATGCCAGGATGGGGTATGCTTTCCTGTAAAAGTGCTATGTTTGTCTGAAGTACATATACATAATTTATTTGCCTTGTGTGGTAGCTGTGTGCAGATTTGTTACGGGTGATGCATGTACTGCTAGTGTTAAATATTAATTTTTATTTATTAAAGTTTATAGTGTTTAAACAGTATCACATACAAAAATAAATGCAGTCTTGTCAAATTGTTTTCTCCAGTTGCACTTTCTTGCACACTACAGGTTATGAAATTTAAGTATGTACTTTTTTAATTGTTCAAACATAATTTTTATTTATAATACTGAAAACACATGTCTGGTTCAAAAATGATATTTACATCTGTAATCATTAACCTGAGAGGAACTGTAGGGAGAAAATGTAGTCTATATTATTGCACATTGAACTGCAACATCATCCTCTTCGTGATGAAGTCTCGAACTGTGGAAAATACTGCTGTCATGTTCTCAGTATCTGAAAGAAGCAGAAAATCATATTATGTAGCTTTAATGTAAATCTCTCAACTGTGAGATACATATATGGCTGGTAAAGCAAGGTTAAAACTTTGTCAATTGCCTTTTTATTTTTTTAAAAAATAATTGTTTTTTCACTCAAAATTGTTCTCTAAGGAATTCTATCAGTTGTTCAAATGCAACAGAAAAATTTTACTTATGAAGCACCAGTAGATGCAGTATCATTTCAAGAAGTGACTAACATGTAGGCTAATGTTAAGTGCTGTCATTAATTTTTATCAGATAAATTAAAGAAAGAAAAAAGGTTGAATATGTGGAAGAAACCTGTAAACACCAGGTTTCCATCAGTTTTGTAATAGTAGGACACACTTCTTGACCTGATTTTGAAGTGCAATATGCTTCCAGGAGCAGATGTAGATTCTAACTACAATTTATTGATTGTAAAATAGAGATTAAAACTAAGTAATTGGAGATTGCTTGGAAATTAGGGAAATGTGATGTGGATAAATTGAAAGGGCCAAAAGTTGTTGAAAGTTTCAAAAGGATGATTAGACTATGATTGACTGAAACATGGGAAAGTGTTACAATATAAGATAAATAGGGAGTTTTGAAAGATGAAACAGAGAAGGTGGCAGAGGATTAAATAGACAAACAACAAGGTCCAATAGAAATCCTTGGAGAACACACAAGGTGTTGAATTCAATTGAAGAAAGGAGAAAATATAAAAATGAAGCAGGTGAATGGGAATATAGACATCTAGAAAACAATATTGTCAGAAAGTGCAAAATGGCAAAGCCAGAATATCTGTAGGAGCAGTATGAAGCTATAGAATCATACATTGATATGAGAAAGACAGATGCTATCTATAGCAAAACTGAGTACCTGTTTCAACACATTGTATCCCTGACTTTTCTAGAATGCTGGGTTTTTGCATATAAACATTGTATCCGCTAAGAGTGAGGCATGTATAAAGTTACGTTGGCAAACATGTACAATAAGCACCTTCTGTGGTGTCACCGCCAGACACCACACTTGCTGGTGGTAGCTTTAAATCGGCCGCGGTCCATTAGTACATGTCGGACCCGCGTGTCGCCACTGTGTGATCGCAGACCGAGCGCCACCACAAGGCAGGTCTCGAGATACGGACTAGCACTCGCCCCAGTTGTACGGACGACATTGCTAGCGACTACACTGACGAAGCCTCGCTCCTTTGCCGAGCAGATAGTTAGAATAGCCTTCAGCTAAGTCCATGGCTACGACCTAGCAAGGCGCCATTAGCCTTACATAGCAATTGATACTTATCGTATAAAGCATGTCTCATCAAGAACGATGTATACAACAAGGATGGATTAAAGTTAAGTATTCCAAAAGCTACATACTTTTCTTTATAGCATTCATTACGTATCCTGTTTCAGACCTCACGCCATCCTTTGTGTGTTTATAGCGTGCATTGCGGCCCCCTCAAATCACACTGTGTCGGCACTTCTGTCGACACATCACCTTCCTTCTTTTGTTACAAATGCAGAAACTTCATAACAATTGAGGAGGAAAGTCATGAGATGCTAAGTCAGAATATGTGCAAAGATATAAACAAGAAGTGAAAATGTGAAATTAAGTATAATAAATGGAAGAGAGATCAGAAGAAATACAAACATAATTCAGGGCAACAAAATTTGGCTCCCAGTAAAAAAACTGCTGGCTGGGGAATTTCCTGCTGAACAGGTGGGTGCAAAAATGTTGCAGGTCAATTTAACAAAATCATTGTGTATAATGGGAGATTAATAAAAATTTTTTTAGCTGAAAGCATGAGGACATCATTTAAAAAAAATTATAGATGCTGCAGATCCATATTACAAGAAAGTAATTCGTAAGATTAAATGAATGTATTGTATTGTAACACATAATTAGAGCCTTTATTGCCACCTGAATTATAATTAACATTACTTATAAATACATATTGATTTAATTACAGGATGTATATATAGCAACATTGGTTGCACAAAATTTGTGCAATTAAATTAATGTACGGTTGCTGGATCTCAGCTAACAAAAATGTTTAAAATTTCAAATACATCTTTCTCTATTTCCATATGATAAATGTAAATACCAGTGTAAAAAACAAGTTTGTAGGATAACGCAATGCTGTCTGAAGAATTCTGCAATGTAAACTATAATACACAAACAAGACATTTAACTTTGTCATGTACTGAAATAGCTGATATCAAACACAGGGAGACTAAGGCGACCATTTTGCATAGACATTACACATTTAAGTACTTTCTGAGAAGAAATACAGAATAAATTCAGGTATAGTAGAAAACTTTAAGCATAGTGTATAGAACAGTGCTAAATATCTGCAAATGCTCCAATCAAAGCTGAAATGTGGAAGAAGGGATGGGCATGAGAATCATCAAAAGAAACTAGAGGATGATCAGAAGAATTTGATAAGAAATCACACTGAGAAGTCACCAAAACAAGAAAATTACTACTCGAGCATAAGAATGAACAGCACTGCCTCCATTCCAATTTGAGTGTTAATAAACCTCACCAACTCTTTAAAGAAGAGAATCCTATAAAACAATGCAGTGAAAGAATATACAGAGATATTTTCAGGAGAGAATATAATGTATGCTTTGGAGCACCACATTTGGACTGATGTGGTTATTGTGACAGACTGTTCCTCCAATTAGTTAAAAGTGAAATGAAACAGAAAGAAAGAAAGTTGAAGAAGTGAGAAAAACTGTACCATTTTCAGGCAGAAGCAATGTATGCAGTGCTGCAGAATGATACAGAAAAGGCTAAAACAAACAAAACCTATGTTTTCATATGCACAGACCTCCAACAGCCATTGCACTGTCCAATCCTTAACCATTCTGCAGTATTCTACCAATATCAGCTGTCAACCAACAATGAAGCAATACATAATGTTGGTAACAATAAGGTGTGGCTTTGTGTACAGATTGGAAATGTAGCCAGACAGAGATTGTCAGAAATTACCTCTTGCCTCCTGAAGTATACAACCTCTGAATTTCCAGTACTAAAATCATGTGAAGAAAGAACCTTAGTGGCACGGTCATATTGATGCACAGGACAGAACGATAACTGTAATTTGTATCAATATCTTGTGAACTTAAAGAACATCACATCTGTGGAGCAAAAATTTCGGATCACAGGCTACAGATTTTTACCCTGTGATCAAGATTTAGTATTAATTGAGAAAAAACAAGAGGAACCACATTGTGTATGAGCCATTTGACAGGGACCGATAATAGCAACTGGAAGATCAAACAACTCATTTTTTAATTATTACATGCAGCCAGCACTATTGATTTGAGCACTACTGGAAAGCAAATCTGCAAAGATTCAAAATGCAAAATAAAGAATTATGTTTGGGTGAAGATATTCTCCGACTCTCCAATAGTACTTCGGTGCCTT
This sequence comes from Schistocerca americana, assembly GCF_021461395.2. Lineage (NCBI taxonomy): Eukaryota > Metazoa > Arthropoda > Insecta > Orthoptera > Acrididae > Schistocerca > Schistocerca americana. The sequence goes on along the minus strand of NC_060128.1, from coordinate 80,999,306 downwards.
AAGAGTCATAACTACTGGCAACCTTGGTACTCTACAAACTTAGCAAAACTTTGTACAAGTAAAAACAACATAACATGTGATAATTAGCATGAACATCCTACCCAGACTGTGCAGGTACCTGCTGCCTGTATTTGTGGAAAAGAAAGCTAATCTGCTAGACACGTGTACATATATTTTTGGAAAATACGGCACCTTTTACGAGAACCTAAAGATAAAGTTAAGTGGCAATGCAATGCTTAATCAATGTAAAACATTCTTTCTCAACAATATTTCCACTCTTTAGTGAATTCTGTTAAACAATGGAAAACTTTTAACAATAAATTATACAAATTGCAAGTATTGTTTCTGTTTCATTATTTTTATACATAATAAGACCAAGAAGCAGTATTATGCAATTACTTTCAGTGGCACAGACATTGCAAGCTACAAAAATGTGCTACTTCCATTAGAGCTAAAAGGTTTTTGTATAGATGTCCAATGATCATCTCTCATACCTTTCATTTAAAGTTGCACATTGTCAAAATTATTGTACATTAATAGTTTGGTAGGACATGTTCTGAGGCTTCAAGGGATCACCAATTTAGTATTGGAGGGCAGCGTGGAGGTTAAAAATCGTAGAGGGAGACCAAGAGATGAATACACTAAGCAGATTAAGGGATGTAGGCTGCAGCACGTACTGGGAGATGAAGCAGCTTGCACAGGAGAGAGTAGCATATAGAGAGCTGCATCAAACCAGTCTCCGGACTGCAGACCACAACAACAAACAACAGTAATTTCAACTGAATATCAATTAAAGGGTAAGTATCTGCACACATTTCACTTGTTTACTTGTTTTTCTTCTCTCCTGAAAAATTTACACCTTGAGGGTTACTACATTTTTGCTAGCAAGTATTCAATTAAAGGGATCTCTGGAGAAAAGGGAAGCAGGATTATAAATGGGAAAAAGTACCACCACGGCTGTATCTTAAGAATGTCTTTATTCTATCACACGACTAGTTTAAGCGGCATGTTACCACCATTCTCAGGCCCCACCACTCCAAACGAGAAAATGATTTCCTTGGTGCATTTACTGTGGGGTCCTCGTGACTAGCACACGTGGGCTAGCTTTCTTCAGGAATCTGTACTCGACACTGTGTTGTCTCCAATGCCAAAGACATTCTCCATCGGAGACAATGTGGTGTCGAGAATAGACTCCTGACAAAAGTTAGCCCACATGTGCTAGTAATGAGGACCCCACGGTATATGCACCAAGGAAATCAAATACTCTTTTGGAGCAGTGGGGCCTGAGGATGGCGGTAGTGTGCCGCTGAAACTTGTTGTGTGACAGAATAAAGATACAACTGTGGTGGTACTTTTTCTCATACATGTCATCAGCTGAAGTCACTTGTCCATGCAGTAAGAGGGACATCCATAGCCTTTCAAATATTAAGACCTCAGATGGTGAGCCAGTTCTTAATCTAAAATTGCAGTGGGGATATTGCCTAAGACTCCAAAGAAAAATATTATGTTCCTTTCATCTGATTTAAACATGTTCTACCACACTACCCTGTGTGCTATCAATCCTCTTGTTCGTGCATCTCAGTCCTGACCTTCAGTGTGCTGTCCCTCTGTTTTGGATCATGTCAGGTACTCAGCAGGTTTCTAAAACCAAAAGTAGCCCAAACTTCTGTTGCTGAAAGTTCAGTGGTATTTGGTTCACAATGAGAATGACAGTGATTGCATGTATTTATTAGTGTTTAAACTTTGAAACTAACACAGATACTTAGGCAGGTGAAACTCTTCAAATTGGTCATGGTTATTTCTGCTGAGTATGTAACTCATAATATCAGTTGTTAATGTGGTCTTTTGTTTTATTGTCAAGATACGACTCAATTCATACACAAAGAATGCTTTTAACATCATAGTATTCTAGTGTCTCTTGTGGAGTTTTATGATCTACACAATCAAAGGCCTCAGTCCCTTGTGGAGTTTTATGATCCACCCAATCAAAGGCCTCAGCTAGAGCACAGAAAATCGCAACAGGGTAATTGAGGGGATGCTAACCCACAGTTTAGCAAGGATTAGTCTGGTTAAATTATCTGTTGTGTTTTAGAACATACCACATGATAGAAACCAGTAGTTCTATATATACTGCTAAAAATAATTTTATAGTGTAGTTTTTTTTTCTCCTTGTAGTTATGGCATTGTCTTTGACTTGATCTAAAATAGAATATTAAATAATTCAAAGTTCTTCTGATGCCTCCTTCAATTTTTCTGATCTAGTGTAACCAGATCTGAGCTACTGTTACAAAGTTATTGTCAGAAACATGTTTCAAATTTCTTTTGTAAGATACATTGCTAAAGAAGTTTCTCCTCTTGGATGACCCAGAATGTGAAGTTACACAGTCTTCCTCTGCAGTGTTCTTTGTAGCAATATTTCAGTCACATTCACCAAGAAAATGAAGGGAGTAGCAGAAGACAAGGATGGACTTTAGAATTTTCTACCACCTCAGGTTGAGTGCTCTGCTGTTAGCACTAAGAACCCGAAAAAAAGTCGCCAAACTATGCCCTGTGCCCCATGATGGACGGCACTCAACTTACTGTTGCAGTAGTAACCAGTATTTGAGTAGAACATGTCAGACTCAAAGCTTTTCCCGACTGAAATTTTCTAGAGTGGAAGGCAAAATGAATCTTTCTTTCTCCAGCTGAGGTGTGCCATTTTGAAACTTGCTGACAGATTAAAACTGTGCCAATATGGAACCATGCCTTTTGTGGGAATACCCATGACACAGTTTTACAGCTTTATTTTTGCAGTACATATCTCCAGTCTTTGTGTCACTAAGTTTCAAATCAGTGGGCACTTTACTGCAGAGTGAAAATTCGTTCTGTAAATAACTCCCTTGGCCACAGATGCAGCCCAAAGCAGTTATCAATGTGGCCAAAGAAGTGAGCATCTATCACATGACTGGCATAAAAAAAAAATTTCTTGAAATTCTGTTTATGTTAAGTTACAACATAAACTGAATATCTTCAATTTGAAACTCTTGCCACATGAGAGTCTTGTTCTTATAACTGGTGAATTCATCAGATGCACTGGTCTGTTAACTGGTGAATTCATCAGATGCACTGGTCTGTTATCTTATGGGTGCTTCAATTGCAGTTACAAAACTGGAGATTTAGAGATGAATAATGAAATTGATGTATGTAAATACAAGGAAATTCTATGTTATTTCTATACAATAGTGATAAAGAATCTTTTTCACCATAGTTCTGCTCACTGCAAGTCGGTAGAAGCTAGAAATCTTCATGTGGATTGCAATTACTGCCAATGTCTGCTATTGAACAGAACCATAATTTCATTAAATCAGCTTTAATTTGATATCATATCCATTGCTGCAAATGAGAACCACTTCTGAACATGAATGTCTGTGTAATGGGCTTTCCTGAAATATTTTTTGCTTTCATGTGGAATTTCTATCATAACAGATGACTGATACAAAGAGATGAGTTTAAAATCAAATCAATTTCTTCATTCAACAGCCCACAGACTAGCTTCCTGTGGGATTCTATCACTGTCAATTCCAGGAATTCCTCAGAAGTTTGGATGCTGTGTATGGTGACATCTTAAATTTTCAGGAGTAAGCTGTAGGGCAAGATGGCTAATATACAATATGTACATGAGCCCTGAATGAAAAGTAGGGGTGGAAGACCAAGAACAAAGTGCTCAGATTAAAAAAGTTGTAAGACAAGAATGTAGTCTTTTACTCCTACTATTCAGTCTATACATTGAAGAGGCAATGATAGTGAAGAAGAATTACAGGATCTGCTAAATGGCAAAAACATTCTAATGAGTACAGTATATGGACTACCAGTAAGTCAAAGGAAGACGAAACTAATGAGAAGTAGCAGAAATGAGAACAGCAAGAAACTGAAAGTCAGGATCAATGATCATGAAGTAGGTAAAGTTAAGGAATTCTGCTACCTTGGCGGCAAAATAACCCACAATGGATGGTGTAGGGAGAACATAAAAAGCAGACTGGACCTGACAAAAAGGGCATTCCTAGCTAAGAGAAGTCTACTAGTATCAAACATAAGCCTTAATTTGAGGTAGAAATTTCTGAGAATGTACATTTGGAGCACAGCATATGATAGTGGAATATGGACTGTGGGAATTGAAGCATTTGAGATGTGCTGCTACAGAAGAATGTTGAAAATTAGGTGGACTGATAAGGGAAGTAATGAGAAGGTTCTCTGGGGTACTGGGGTGGAAAGGAATACATGGGGAAAAAACTGACAAGAAGATGGGACAGGATGGTAACATCACAGATGTTAAGACATCATAGAATAACTTCCATGGTACTAGAGGGAGCTGTAAAGGGTAAAAACTGTACAGGAAAACAGAGACTGGGATACACCCAGCAAATAATTTAAGACATAGGCAGCAAGTGCTGCTCTGAGATGAAGTAGTAGGCAGAGGAAAGGAATTCACGGCAGGCCACATCAAGCTAGTCAGAAGACTGATGACTAAAAAAAGAATAGGCGGCTCAGTCAAAGACAGATGTTAGAAAGATTTTGTAGTGTAATTAATGAAATCAAATCATTGGTGACATCAAAAGCAAAATCTATACCAGAACTTGACGATGGGCAGATTCAGTATTTTGGCAAATTTGACTGCTCATTTGGGTGACTTAAAATAGGCACCTTCAAGGTAGAAACCTACTTATCAGTACAATATTTCAAACAATAAACACATTTCAAATGAAACTGAATTATGCCAAGTACAAGTAAATGCAAACTTTTCTTTGTCTTTCTTCCCTACCAACACATTGGCCAAACATAATACTAAAGATGGGATGAAATTTGAGCCCTACTTTTTGATTTCATGCAAGAATTGTAAAGTCAGTTTCAAGATATTCAAAAAAATATTTAAATTTTTTCTGTCTGTGTGACACCTTTTACCATAATAGTATAGAAGATTTTTATATGTAATGCATAGAGTTGCAGTCTGACACCCAACTAAAAGAAAAATTTGATCATGTGCCTTTGTTGGATTTTTACAGATCATACAAGTTGGTTGAAACCTGAAATTGATACCAGTGAGATTTTTGGGAAGAAAATAAATGTATATCAAAAGGATAGACAAATGGGAACTGGAGGTGGTGTATTTGTCAAAGTAGAGAAGAAATTTAAATCCACCGAGGTAGAAATTGAAGCTGCATGTGAGATTTTTTGGGCACGACTCAGTATCAAGGATGTGCATAAAATGGTAATTGGATCCTTCTGTTGCCCACCACACTCCACTCCTGATGTGACCAAAAACTTGGGAGAACACCTCACTTCACTTGTACGTAAGGTCCCCAATCATACTGTAATCATCGATTGAGACTGTAACCGTCCAACAGTTAATTGGGAAACTTACAGTTTTGTTATGGGTGGATGTGATAAGACATCCTTTGAAACTTTACTAAATGCCTTCTCCGAAAACTACGTAGAACATATAGTTAGGAACCCCAATCATGGTGGAAATACATTGGATCTAACAGCAACAAATAGACCTGACCTCTTTGATGATGACCACATTGTAGTGGGTACCAGTGACCATGACACGGTTGTGGCAACAATGATTACCAATGTACAAAGGACAACTAAAACAAACAGAAAGATGTATATGTGCAGTAAACTAGATAAAAATCAGTAGTTTCATATATCAATGAGGAACTTAATACTTTCACCACAGTGTGGGGAGCATGTAGAGGAACTCTGGCTCCAGTTTAAAAGAATAGCTGACCATGCACTGTGTAGATATGTATCCAGTACAACAGTCCATAATGGGAGGGAACCTCCAATGGTATACAGTCACTGTAAAAAAAAAAACAGAGATTACTGCACAATAAGTGTAAAACAAAGCATAGGGCTATAGATAGAGAGATACTGAATGAAACGCATTTGGCTGTCAAGAGAACAATGCATGATGCCTTCAATGACTACTGTAGAAATTCTGGTCGTATGTCATGTTAGTAGCACCAGTCGGTAGGGAATGAGACAGGAACTGCAACTGAGGGTAGCAAAGTGAAAGCTGAGCTGCTTAACTCTGTTTTAAAATGTTCCTTTACAAAGGAAAACCCAGGAGACTTGCCCCAGTTTAATCCTCATACCAGTGAAAAGATAAATGAAGTAAGTGCTAGTGTCAGTAGTGTTGAGAAAAAGCTGAAATAGTCAAAACTGAACAAAGCTCCAGAGCCCAATGGAATCCCTGTCAGATTCTACACTGAATTTGTGTGTGAGTTAGCCCCTCTTCTAACTTTAATCTGTCGTATGTCCCTTAAACAAAAAACCATGCCAAATTCTTGGAAAAAGGTACATGTCACAGCCATGTCCATGAGGGGTAATAGAAGTGATCTTCAAAACTACCGTCCAATATCCTTGACATCAATTTGTTGTTGAATCTTACAACATACTCTGAGCTCAAACATAGTGAGATATCTTGAACACAGTGACCTCCTCAATGCCAGCCAGCATGGATTTTGAAACCATCATCATATGCATGACATACTGCAAGCTTTGGATCAAAACAATCATGTAGTTGCTGTATTTCTTGATTTACAAAGGCATTTGACTCAGTACCACACTTACATTTATTGTCAAAAGTAAGATCATATGGGGTACTGAGTGAAATTTGTGACTGGTCTGAGGATTTCTCAGTTAGGGAGGATGCAGCAACTTATCTTGGATGGAGAATCAGTGTCAGATGTGGAAGTAACTTCTTGTATGCCCCAGGAAAGTGTGTTGGGACTCTTGCTGTTTATTTTGTATATTACTGACATTCCAGACAATATGTGTGAGTGTGGGTGGGGGGGTCTTCAGTCCAGAGACTGGTTTGATGCAGCTCTCCATGCTACTCTATCCTGTGCAAGCTTCATCATCTCCCAGTACCTAATGCAACCTACATTCTTCTGAATCTGTTTAGTGTATTCATCTCTTGGTCTCCCTCTACAATTTTTACCCTCCACGCTGCCCTCCAGAACTAAATTGGTGATCCCTTGATGCCTCAGAATATGCCCTACCAACTGATACCTTCTTCTAGGCAAGTTGTGCCACAAACTTCTCTTCTCTCCTATTCTATTCAATACCACCTCATTAGTTATGTGATCGACTCATCTAAACTTCAGCATTCTTCTGTGGTACCACATTTCAAAAGCTTCTATTCTCTTCTTGTCAAAACTATTTATCGTCCACATTTCACTTCCATACATGGCTACACTCCATACAAATACTTTCAGAAACGACTTCGTGACGTTTAAATCTACACTCAATGTTAACAAATTTCTCTTCTTCAGAAACCCTTTCCTTGCTATTGCCAGTCTACATTTTATATCCTCTGTACTTTGACCATCATCAGTTATTTTGCTCCCCAAATAGCAAAACTCATTTACTACTTTAAGCGTCTCATTTCCTAATCTAATTCCCGCAGCATCACCCGATTTAATTCGACTACATTCCATTATCTCATTTTGCTTTTTTTGATGTTCATCTTATATCCTCCTTTGAAGACACTGTCCATTCCATTCAGCTGCTCTTCCAGGTCCTTTGCTGTCTCTGACAGAATTACAATGTCATTGGCGAACCTCAAAGTTTTTATTTCTTCTCTGTGGATTTTAATTCCTACTCCAAATTTTTACTTTGTTTCCTTTACTGCTTGCTCAATATACAGGTTGAATAACATCGGGGATAGGCTACAACCCTGTCTCACACCCTTCCCAACCACTCCTTCCCTTTCATGCCCCTCGACTCTTATAACTGCCATCTGGTTTCTGTACAAATTGTAAATAGCCTTTCGTTCCCTGTATTTTACCCCTTCCACTTTCAGAATTTGAAAGAGAGTATTCCAGTCGATGTTGTCAAAAGCTTTCTCTAAGTCTACAAATGCTAGAAACGTAGGTTTGCCTTTTCTTAATCTATTTTCTAAGATAAGTCGTAGGGTCAGTATTGCCTCATGTGTTCCAACATTTCTACAGAATCCAAACTGATCTTCCCCGAGGTCAGCTTCTACCAGTTTTTCCATTCGTCTGTAAAGAATTTGCGTTAGTATTTTGCAGCTGTGACTTATTAAACTGATAGTACATTAATTTTCATATCTGTCAACACCTGCTTTCTTTGGGATTGGAATTATTATATTCTTCTATAAGTCTGAGGGTATTTCGCCTGTCTCACTCACTAGATGGTAGAGTTTTGTCAGGACTGGCTCCCCCAAGGCCGTCAGTAGTTCTAATGGAATGTTGTCTACTCCCGGGGCCTTGTTTCAACTCAGGTCTTTCAGTGCTGTGTCAAACTCTTCGCACAGTATCATATCTCCTATTTCATCTTCATCTACATTCCAGACAATATAAATAGTAAAATCATGCTTTTTGCAGATGATGTAGTTGTCTATAATGAAGTACTGTCTGAAAGAAGCTGCATAAATATTCAGTCAGATCTCGATAAGATTTCAAATTGGTGCAAAGTGTGGCAACTTGCTTTAAATGTTCAAAAATGTAAAATTGTGCAGTTCACAAAACAAAAAAAACATTGTATCCTATGACTATAGTATCAATGAGTCACTGCTGGATTTGGCCAACTCATAAAAAATATCTGGGTGTAACACTACGTAGGAATATGAAATAGGATTATCACGTAGCTGAGTCATGGGTAAAACAGGTGGTATTCTTTGGTTTCCTTGTAGAATACTGGGGAAATTAAATCAGTCGACAAAGAAGATTCCTTACAAATCTCTTGTGAGGCCAGTTCTAGAATATTGCTCAAGTGTGTGGGACCCGTACCAGACAGGACTAACAGGGGATATTGAATGTATATGAAGAAGGAAAACATAAATGGTCACAGGTTTGTTTGACCTGTGGGAGTGTGTCACAGAGATACTGAAGGAACTGAACTGGAAGACTGTTGAAGATAGACATAAACTATCCCGAGAAAGTCTGTTAACAAAGTTTCAACAACCGGCTTATTTCTTCCTGCAATATATGTAAACGGAACAGGAAGAAACCCTAATAATTGGGAAATGGGACATATTCTCTGCCATGCACCTCACAGCAGTTTGCAGAGTATGAATGTAGATGTAAATGTAGATACCTGCTCAGAGAAAAATCTCCTTGCTGCACAACCATGTGTTATATATGTCAACTTTGTTTGGAAGAGTTGTTTTCAAGAGTAAAGCACACAAAGAGTAAAAATAAAACTGTAACCTCACATGAAAACCTTGAGAATTGCAACCACATAGATCAAACCTGATAATGATAGATCAGTTTCCCAAATTAAAAGTCAAATGTCACATTTATTCAGATTTGCAGTTACTTATAAATAAAATTATTAATGAAGTCTCATATATAAATCATCAAATTAATCCCATCTTACCTTTTTAGAACAACTCCGACTGCCCCCTGCTCCCAGCCGCTGCCCACCCCTCTCCCAATCCCCTCCCAGTGGATATCGTTAGCGTTAAGTATATTGATGCGCAGGTGAGCTAAAAGGTTGGACACCTCTGCCCTAGGCTGTGGCTAAGTCAGGACTGCACCATACCCTTTCTTTCTGGAGCTGCAGTCCTATGCATGAAACCATCTGTGATGTTTGGAAGATAGGAGAACATTGGCTGAAGTATAACTGTGAGGTCTGGTCATGAGTCGTGCTGAACAGCTCAGACACTAACAGCACTGACAACAAAAGGCGAGGTTCTGGCACACGGTTTTAATCTGGCAGGACGTTTCACTACAGGGTTTATCTGGAAGGCATGAAGTGGAATAAGTTCAGCAGATAAGCCTTGCTATTTGTCTGAGATTACTTCAGCGTCTTTGATGTTCTAGATTGCTTGTTTACAATAAAGCCTTCACCTGAGGTTCCTCTCTGTTCACTCCCTTCATAACAACAAATATGACATGTTTTTAATTCTATTAGGTATTCACTTTCTTTGTTTCACCATTTATAACCCTACTATATTCCATGTAATGTCTGTTACCCCATTTCCAACTGCTTTAACTTAACTTTGGCCACTAAAGTTTTGCAGTTTATTGTCCCTAAATAAAAAGAAATTGTGTTTCTGAAGTCCATATTATTGTTTATTTAGCCACATATATCTGGATTGGCTCCCCGTGAACACTGCACTTCAGCGAGCGATACCAATAGCCGTACTGTAAGTGCAACCACAGTGGAGGAGTATCTGTTGAGAGGCTGTACAGATGTGTGGTTCCTGAAGAGGGGCGGCAACAGCTGAGTGATGTGGCCTTGTAATGTCAACCAAAGCAGCCTTGCTGTGGTGGTACGGCAAACAGCTGAAAGTGAGGGGAAACTAGAGCTGCAATTTTCCCGAGGGAATGCAGCTCTACCGTATGGTTAAATTATGACGACATTCTCTTGGGTAAAATATTCTGGAGGTAAAATAGTCCACCATTCAGATCTACAGGCTGGGGCTACTCAGGAGGATGTCGTCATCAGGAGAAAGGGTTATAAATACAAAGTCAGGTATGGGTAATGCAGAACTGGATTTAATAATGAACAAGAAAATGGAAATGCAGGTAAGCTGTTATGAACAGTATAGTGGATGCTTATTGCAGGCAAGATAAACACAAAGCCCACATTAACCACAATAGTACAAGTTTATATGCCAATTAGCTCTGCAGATGATGAAGAGATTGAAGAATTGTATGATGAGATGAAAGAAATTATTCAGATAGTTAAGGGAGATGAAAATTTAACTGTGATGAGGGACTGGAATTCTATAGCAGGAAAAGGAAAAGAAGGAAAAATAGTCGGTGAATGTGGACTGGGGAGGAAACGAATGAAATTGGTAGAATTTTTCACATAGCATAATTTATTCATCACTAACACTTGATTTAAGAATCATGAAAGTAAGTTGTAATGCTGGAAGAGACGTGGAGACTCAGAAGGGCTTAACATTGACAATATAATCGTAAGACAGAGATTTTGGAACCATCCTTTAATTGTAAGACATTTCCAGGGGCAGATGTGGAGTCTGACCACAATTTATTGGTTATGAACTGTAGATTAAAACTGAAGAAGTTGAATAAAGGTAGGAAATTAAAGAGATGGAACCTGGATAAACTGAAAGAACCAGAGGTTATTGACAGCTTCAGAGGGAGTGTCAGATAATGGTTGACTGGAACGGGGGAAAGGAATACAATAGAAGATGAATGGGTAGCTTTAAGAGACGAAATAGTGAAGGCAGCAGAGGACTGAATAGGTAGAAAAATAAGGCATGGTAGAAATCCTCGGGTAATGGAGGAGATACTGAATTTAACTGATGAAAGGAGAAAGTATGAAATCACAGCAAATGAAACAGGTGAAAGGGAATACAAACGTCTAAAAAATGAGGTAGACAGGAACTGCAAAATGGCTGGAGGACAAATGTAAGGATTAAGAAGCTTATTTCACTAGGGGAAAGACAGATGCCACCTACAAGAAAATTAAAGAAGCCTTTGGAAGCAGCTGTAAGAATAACAAGAGCTCAGATGGAAAATCAGTCCTAAAAAAAGAAGGGAAAGATGGAAGGAGTATATAGAGGGTCTATACAAGGGAGATGAACTTGAAGGCAATATTATAGAAATGGAGTAGGACAAATATGAAAAAGAGATGGGATATATGATACTGCAAGAAGAATTTAACGGAGCATGAAAGACGTAAGTTGAAACAAGGCCCATTGAGTAGATGACATTCCGTCAGAATTACTGATAGCCTTAGGTGAGCCAGCCATGACAAAACTCTTCCATCTGGTGAACGAGATGTATGGGATAGGCGTAGTGCCCTCAGTTTTCAAGAAGAATGTAATAATTGCAATTCCAAAGTAAGCAGCCACCGACAGGTGTGAAAATTACTGATCTATCAGTTTAATAATCATGGTTTGCAAAATATTAACATAAATTATTTACTGAATACTGGAAAACTAGTAGAAGCCAACCTCAGGGAGGATCATTTTTGATTCCAGAGGAATATGGGAATACGTGAGGCAATACTGACCCTACAGCTTATATTAGAAGATAGGTTAAGGAAAAGCAAACCTATGTTGATAGCAGACAATGTTGACTGGAATACTCTGTTTGAAATTCTGAGGTTAACAGGGATAAAATACAGGGAGCAAAAGGCTATTTACAACTTGTACACAAAACTGAACAGCAATTGTAAGAGTAGAGGGGCATGAAAGGAAGGCAGTGATTGAGAAGGAAGTGAGACAGAGTTGTAGCCTATCCACAATGTTATTCAATCTGTACATTGAGCAAGCAGTAAAAGAAACAAAAGAATTAAAGTTCAGGCAGAAGAAATAAAACTTCGAGATTTGCCAGTGACATTGTAGTTCTGTGGTTGGTTGACTGGCTGATTTGGGGGAGGGGACCAAACAGTGAGTTCATTAGTCTCATTGGATTAGGAAGGATGGGGAAGGAAGTCGGCTGTGTCCTTTCAAAGGAACCATCCCAGCATTTGCCTGAAGCAATTTTGAGAAGTCACAGAAAATCTAAATCAGGATGCCCGGACACAGGTTTGAAATGTCATCCTCCCAAATGCGAGTCCAGTGTGCTAACCACCGTGCCACCTCGCTCAGTTCTAATTCTTCCAGAGACAGCAAAGGACTTGAATGAGCAGCTGAATGGAATGGTCAGTGTCTTAAAAGGAAGATGTGAGATTAACATCAACAAAAGCAAAAGCAAAACAAGTAAGAGGGTCACTCCAAAAGAAATGCACATTTTTTTTTTTTTAAATCCATCTTTTATTCTACATGTTTGAAAGTTTTACAGTGTGTAGATACATCCTTCAGGAACAATATTTTCATTTCTCCACATAATTTCCATCCCTCTCAATGCCTTACGCCATCTTGGAACCAGCGCCTGGATACCCGCACGGTAAAATTCTGGACCAACCTGTTGGAGCCACTGTTTGGCAGCGTGCACAAGGGAGTCATCATCTTCAAACCTTTCTCCACGAAGAGAGTCTTTCAGTTTCCCAAAGAGATGATAGTCACATGGAGCCAGGTCTGGACTGTAAGGCGGGTGTTTCAGTGTTGTCCATCCGAGTTTTGTGATTGCTTGCATGGTTTTTTGACTGACATGTGGCCAAGCATTGTCGTGCAATAGCAAAACTTCCTGCTTTTGTCGATGTGGTCAAACAAGACTCAGTCCAGCTTGAAGTTTCTTCAGTGTCGTCACATATGCATCAGAATTTATGGTGGTTCCACTTGCCACGATGTCCACAAGCAAGAGTCCTTTGGAATCAAAAAACACCGTAACCATAACTTTTCCAGCAGAAGGTGTGGTTTTGAATTTTTTGTGAATTTGCATGATGCCACTCCATTGATTGCCTCTTCGTCTCTGGTGAAAAATGATGGAGCCATGTTTCATCACCTGTCACAATTCTTCCAAGAAATTCATCTCCACCATTCTCGTACTGTTCCAAAAGTTCGCTGCATACCATTTTTCTTGTTTCTTTGTGAGCCACTGTCAACATCCTGGGAACTCACCTGGCACCAACCATTTTTAACGCCAACACTTTCAGTATTCTGCAGACACTTCCTTCCCCTATCCCAACGTAGCGTGACAATTTGGTGGCAATTCGTTCACTGTGATGCGTCTGTCAGCAGTCACCAATTCGTTAACTCTCTGCACATTGTCTGGAGTGTCTGCAGTGAGAGTACTGCCACTGCGAGGACAATCCTCAATATTGCCGTGCCCGCTTTCATCACGTAACCTGCTTGCCCACCGACTAACTGTACTGCGATCGACAGCAGCATCTCTGTACACCTTTTTCAACCTCTTGTGGATGTTTCCCACTGTCTCATTTTCACAGCACAGGAATTCTATGACAGCACATTGCTTCTGACGAACGTCAAGTGTAGCAGCCATCTTGAAGGCATGCTGTGACGGCGCCACTCACGGGAACAGGTCGAACTAAGTTTGAAAACAAGCGGGAAGGATGTATCTACACACTGTAAAACTTTCACACATGCAGAATGAAAACTGTATTTTTACAAAAATAGTGTGCATTTCTTTTGGAGTGACCCTCGTATAATGGAATGTAGTCAAATTAAGTCAGGTGATATTGAGGGTATTAGATTAGGAAATGAGACACTTAAAGTATATATTGCTAAAGTATATATTGCTATAACGAGTGATGGCCAAAGTAGAGAGGATATAAAATTAGACTGGCAATGGCAGGAAAAGCATTTCTGAAGGAAAGAAATTTGTTAACATCAAATATAGACTTAAATGTTAGGAAGTCTTCTCTGAAGGTATTTGCCTGGAGTGTAGCCACTGATGGAAGTGAAACATGAACGATTAACAGTTCAGAGAGGAAGAGAATAGAAGCATTTAAAAAGGGGTGCTACAGAAAAATGCTGAAGATTAGATGGGCAGATCATGTAACTAATGTGGAGATACTAAACAAAATTGGGGAGAAGAGAAATTTGTGGCACAACTTGACTAGAAGAAGGGATTGGTTGATAGGACACATTGTGAGACATCAGAGGATTACCAATTTAATATCAGGAGAAATGTGGGGGGTAAAAATCATAGAGGAAGACCAAGAGACAAATACAGTAAGCAGATTCAGAAAGATATAGGTTGTAGTAGTTATTTGCAGATGAAGAGCCTTGCACAGGATAGAGTAGCATGGAGAGCTGCATCGGATCTGTCTTTGGACTGAAGACCACAACAACAAAATCGAGATTGAATGTTGGGATCTGCCCTGTAATTCTCACTAAGATGTAACTGAGAGCATTCTCCACAGTTCAACTTCTACATCTGTGTTCTGCAAACCACTGTGATGTGCACGGCGGAGGGTGATCCCTGCTGTACCAGTTACAAGGACTTGTTCCTGTTCCATTCACATATGGCGTACAGAAAGAATAATTCATCTCATGCCTCTTTGTCAGCTGTAATTAGTCTAATATTCCCTTCATAGGATTTTGTAGTAAATCCCTTGGTTTGTAACTGGTTCTTAAAACTTTGTAAGCAGCCTGTCGAAAGATTGTCAGTATGTCTTCAAGCATCTGCCAATTCTGCTATGTTGGCACTACCTTAATGATCTCTCTTGCAGGTTGAACAAACCTGTAACCATTCATGATGCCTTTCTTTTTCATACGATTTATGTCCTCTGTTATCAGTTTATGATAAGGGTCCCAAACAATTGAGCAATATTCCAGGGTGGGTCAGACAATTGTTTCATAAGTGATCTGCTTTGAAGACTGATTGAATTTCCCAAGTATCATACCAAGAAACTGAAGTTGGCCACATGCTTTACCTGTGGCTGATCCTACATAACCATTCCAGTTCACATCCCTTTACACCCAGCTATTTGTACGAGTTGACCAGTTTCACTTAGAAAAGTCACCTTTTGTAAAGTGTGGTGCAGACGAAAGATTCAGAATCCGGGGTTTGTCCCTCAGCTAGACACAGGACGTTTTTCTGTCACTTCTTGCTTCTTTCATATCTGGCAATTATTAATTTATGACAAAAAGTGTGAAAGTGCACTGCAACTCAGAGTCCACAGTAAACTGTCAGCTCCTCTGTAATCGGCCAGTTAAATACATTCAAAGGCCTGAGGAAGGTGAGGACATACTGTGTCCAATAGAACTGTTCCAAGTAAAGCTCTTCAGTGTTCACACTGACCTTCAGTCTTACAGCAATTTTAATTTACAAAGGGGGGCTGAAAAGTAACACAATATAATTTTTTTCTCATCTAGTATTTTTTTTTTCATGTGCAACTCTTCCAAGAGAAGCCTGAACTATGAAAAAACATGGCATGTATGTTACTCTCGTCAGCTTGTAAAGAGCAGCGAAAAGTAGTTCGATATTTGTGGGCCGTAGAGCATAAATTGAGTGAAATTCACAGTGACATGCATCACGTGTATGGACTGTAGCAATGTCTCCAGGTGGTGTGCATTCTTCCAAGAGGGCTGTGTGAACCTTAGTGATCTGTCACACTCTGAGCAGCTGGTAGCAGTTGCATTGTCACAGAATGTCAAAGCCATTGAGACAGCAATTTTGAACTACTGGGTTGTACAACTGCAAACCTTATTGTAGCAGTTCAACATTTCCTATTGTGCCATGTATGATATTGTTCATGAGACGCTGGAATTTCGTAACGTTAGTTCTCACTCGGTGCCTAAGAATCTGACAAACCACAAGGCCCAGCGGATGATGACAAGCTCATACAGCAGAAGCGCATGACTTTCTGAAAGGAGTTGTCACTGGTGATGAGTCGTGGGCATACAGCCAAAACCAAACAGGCCTCTATGAAGTGGAAATGTGTTGGCTCCCCTGTACGCAAAACATTCAGAGAGATTCAGTCTGCTAGGAAGTGGTAGTGACAGTGTTGTGGAATATGCATGGTGTGTTATTGGTAGACTTTGCTGAATGCAGGACCACTTTGAATGCTGCAGCCTACATTTAAACTTTGGTTAAGTTGTGTCGTGCCCTACATGACAAACACCACAACATTAATAGTGACAGCGTCAGACTTCTTCGTGACAATGCCCAACCCCACGCGGCTGCTCCTGTTCGTGAGGAAATCACCAAATTTGCATGGTAGTTGCTCAAGCATACACCGTACATTTCAGACTGTGTACAGTCAGACTTTCATCTGTTTAGTCCTATGCAGAAACTCCTGGCTGCCCAACGCTTTGCAACAAGTGGGGAAGTGAAATCAACATTCTGCTGTTGGCTATACTCCAACCAAACAAAACTCTACAAATAGGGCACATTGAAACTGGAACCGTGATGGGAGAAATGTGTTGAGAATCTTGGTGACTATGTAGAAAAGTAGGTAAAAGATGCAAGTTCATTTATAATTTATTTTTGTTACCTATTAAACTTTCTGGTAATAAAATTATTGTGTGTTACTTTCCGTTGTTCCCTTCTACTTTTAATGACGGTAATAGGAATATCGTACTGTTATTAGAGTCCATAATCAGACTCAGTTTTGATGTAAGTGGCAGTCCCTATCTTACCTGTGGCACAAGTATAGCGTACGTAGACACTCTTCCTCACATCATGGCAACATTGCTGAAACTTCTCGGCAAAAAATTCTTTTGCTGACTCTGGATCCTTTTTTGGCCCTGGCAGAAAAAGAAAAGAAGAGAATTATTTTTTTATCATGTAATGAAAGGTAACCGAGCATTGCTAAATAAAACACAAAACAACATCAGTTGCAAAGAATTCATTAATTATGGACGTGTTTAAGTCATTTGTTCTGTCAACTGAGGTGGGTAGGAAGATTAGTGTCCTACATTCTTGCAGGTGGACTGGACAAGTAAATCAGCTGTGCTCTTTCAAAGGAACCATCCTAACATTCATTTTATGTGATCTAGGAAAATCACAAATAATCTAATTCGGAAGGGCCGGACAGAGATTTGAACTGTCATCTCTCTGCTGTGGCATATCGATCAATGTGTAAGAGCCGTAGACCTTTATTACTGTGGGTACAGTGCTGAAAATCACTCTAAGAGCACTGTAGCCAAAGTGAAATTCAGAGATGAAGTGTCGTGGAGTTGCAAAGTAGAGGTAGGTGACTACTGGGTGGTTATACACAGAGGTGACATAAGTCACAGGGTACCTCCTAATATTTGTCAGACTTCCTTTTGCTCGATGTAGTACAGCATCCCAACATGGCATGGACTGAACAAGTCATTAAGTCATTTGAAGTCACCTGCAGAAATACTTAGCCATGCTGCTTCTATACCAATCCATAATTGTGAAAGCGTTTCCAGTGCAGGATTTTGTGCACGAATTGTCATCTCGATTATGTCCCATAAAAGTTCTATGGGATTCATGTTGAGTGATCTGGATGGCCAAATCATCCACTTGATTATGCAGAATGTTCTTCAAACCAGTTGCAAAATTCAAAAAATACCAGAAATGATGTATCAGATGAAATCCAGACCTCCACCTCACAGCCAGGATTATCTGTGAGGACACAAAATAAAAACTCACAGGTTCTTTTTCACCAAAATGTGCAATCACTAACTAGTAAAACAAGTGAAATCCAAATTCTATTAGAAAACGAATTAAAAAGTACATCATTATTGTGTCTCACAGAACATTGGCTCGATGAGGACAAGTTACGTATTGTGTCCCTACCTAACTTTGTGGTGAGTGGTTATTTCCGTAGAAAAATTCTTAAACATGGTGGCAGTTGTATATTCATAAGAAATAATATAAACTTTGTAAATATAAAATTTCCTGTTGAAATAGTGAAGGAAAAAGATGTAGAGCTATCAGGAGCTGAGATAGTAGACATTAAACTAGCTGTTATTTGTTTATACAGAGCTTCAACTGGTGAGCCGGCCAGTGTGGCCAAGCGGTTCTAGGCGCTTCAGTCTGGAGCCGCGTGACCGCCACGGTCACAGGTTCAAATCCTGCCTTGGGCATGGATATGTGTGGTGTCCTTATGTTAGTTAGGTTTAAGTAGTTCTAAGTTCTAGGGGACTGATGACCTCAGAAGTTAAGTCCCATAGTGCTCAGAGCCATTTGAACCATTTGAATCCAACTGGTGACATAAATACTCTCCTAAAAAGTTTGGAAATTCTCTTAACAGACTAACACAAAGGAACAGAAGAGTTGTTCTATGTGGTGATTTTAATTGACTTTGCAAAGGATACCAAAGAAAAGAAAGAATTACTGAATCTCTTGCAAACTTTTAACATGAAATCCACCATAGAAACAGCAACTCGTATCACATAGACTTCACGTACCACGATTGATCAGATATTTGTAAATGTAGATATTAACTATACAATAGAACCCCTAAACACAGGCTTTGGGGATCTCACAGCTCAAAAACTCTCTCTGAGTATAGAAACCGAGCTACAGCTTAAACACTGCCTAACAACCACCAGTAGAAACTACAGTAATGAAAATATAACTCGTTTTCTCCATTACTTGAGGAAAGAAAGCTGGGAAGAGATTTATAACTGTGATCACACAGATGGAAAATATAATAACTTTATTAACAATTTTACCTACTATTTTGAACTGTGCTTCCATCCAACCCAGGGGAAAAAATACAGAAGGAAAACAAAAAATAAATGGATTACTCCTGGGATTCTAGTATCTCAAAAAAAAAAAATTACTGCACAGATTGTCCAAACAACTCACATCACCAGAATATGACTTTTATTACAAAACCTACGAAAAGATATTCAAAAATGTTGTCAAGCAGGCAAAAATAATGGCAAATGACACATACATAAAAAATTCCACCAATAAGATGAAAGCCATATGGAATATTGTCAGGAAAGAAAGTGCAGCAGAACAGACATACTTCCATAACATTAGCTGCCTAATAGAGAACTCAACTGTGATAACTAAACCTACAAAAATTGCAAATAAATGTAATTCCTACTTTACTCAGATAGCTGAACATCTTATAAATCAAAATTTACAGTGTACTCCTATAAATAAATCCAGATGTACTATAAATAACAAATCTATTTTTCTCTACCCCATCAATCAAAAGGAAACACTTAATATAATCAAAGAACTGAAGCCCAAATTCTCTGTTGGTACTGGCAATATCCCTGACTATATCTGTAACTGGTCTCTATCAGAAGGGGTGTTCCCAGAAAAATTGAAGATAGCGAAAGTAAAACCGCTGTTCAAAAAAAGAGATAAAAACAGAAGTATCAAACTACAGGCCAATCTCACTATTATCTGGTTTTTCCAAAATAATTGAAAAATCTACTATAAAAGACTAATCAGTTTCATAGAAAAAAATAATTATCTCGAATACTCAACATGGATTCCGAAAATCTAAATCTACCGAGACAGCTGTCTTTGCATTCCTAAATGCAGCCTTAAATGCAATAGACAATAAAGAACATATCTCAGCCATATTTCTAGACCTCTCTAAAGCATTCAATGTCATCAATCACAATATCTTGCTTCAGAAACTTGAATGGATAGAATCATATCTCCAAAACAGAGAGCAATTTGTTGAGCTTACTATCTGAGAAGGGAACAAGATAAAGTCCTACTGCTCAGAAAAACAGAGCATCAAGTATGGTGTACCACAAGGCTCCATTCTAGGACCAGTTCTGTTCTACTCTTTGTAAATGACTTGGAACCGACTAGCCCATGCCATAATTACATAAAATTTGTGAATGACACAAATGTGATGATAAAAGGAAGGACCAAAGAAGAATTACTACATGAGATTAAAAATTGTACCACCCACATTACAGACTGGTTTTCTGGAAAGAAGTTAGTAATAAACACAGAAAAAAACAGTTACAATGCACATACACACAGTGCAAAATAAATGTCCACTAGCACCAGACATAGAGTTGTTTACTAGAACCCCTGAAAATATAAGTTCTATAAAATTTCTTGGGATATGGATCCAAGAAGATCATTTCAAATAAATTAAATACCATTTGCTATACTATCAAAATTCTTTCTGGTTGCACATCGAAAGAGACACTAAAAGATGTATACTTTGCCCATGCAGAATCCTTACTGTGATACAGCATAATCTTTTGGGGAAACGCATCTGCTAGCAAAAGTTGTTTTATATGCCAAAAGACAACTGTAAGAGCCATAGAAAATTCTGCATCAAGAAGCTCATGCAAGCCCTTATTAGGGCTTCCACTAACATGTCTGTACATTTTACAAGTAATCATATTTGTAAGGAAAATCTTAGAAAATAGCAACAATCTTGTGTCAACTAACCAGAGTATCCACCTGTATAACACAAGGAGAAAGCAGGACATACATGTTCAACATGCTAACACACAACACTAAGAATGGACCAGTGCAAACAGGAAACAGACTATGCAATAAGCTACTTACAAACATTAAAACAATAAGAGACACTTCAAAATATAAAACTGCTGTCCATAAATATTTATTGCTAAAATGTTATTATAGTATAGATGAATATCTCGAAACATAAAAATATGAATGTAAATATTCTTGTATGATTTAAAAACATGCATTGTAAATCACAATGACTTGTCCAATATCATATTGTGTATCTTGTACAACAAATGATCAAAAGGACCAATAAAAATTTAATGTAATGTAACACTTGTGTCCTGGTGACCTATTTGGGAGCACGAAGTCCACGAATGGCTACAACCGGTCTCCAATAATGCAAACATAACAATTTCCAGTCAATGATCCATCCAGCTGGAGCAGAGGACCCAGTCCATTCCATGTAAACACAGCCCACACCATACTGGAGCCACCTTCAGCTTACACAGTGCATTGTTGATAACTTGGGTCTACAGCTTACAGAGTCTGCACAGCACTTGAACTTACCATCAGCTCTTACCAGCCGAAATCAAGACTCATCTTACCAAGCCACAGTTTGCCAGTCATCTGGGCTCCATCGGATACGATCACGAGCTCAGGAGAGGTGCTGCAGATGATGCCGTGCCATTAGCAAAGGCACTCACATCAGTCGTCTGCTGGTATAGCCCATTAGTGTCAAATTTTGCCACGCTATCTTAACAGATACATTCATTGTACGTCCCACATCGATTCCCACGGTTATTTCACGCATTGTCGCTTGTCTGTCAATTCTGACAATCTATGCAAATACCGTTGCTCTGTCATTAAATGAAGGCCATTATCTGTGGCCAGGGTAATGCCCACAATTTGGTATTCTTGGCGCGCTCTTGACACTGGGGCTCTTTGAATATTAAATTCCCTAACAATTCCTTAAATGGGATGTCCCATGCTTCTATCTCCAAGTACCATTCTGCATTTGAAGTCTGTTAATTCCCATCGAGTGGTCATAATCACATTGTAAACATTTTCACGTGAATCACCTCAATACAAATGACAGCTCCACCAATGCACTGCCCTTTTATACTTTGTGTACGTGATACTGCTGCCATCTGTTTATGTGCATATCGCTATCCCGTGACCTTTTTTACCTCAGTGTAATTAAACTGATGGTGTTATAAGTCCTGTAGTGTGGGTTGTATGCATCACAGGATGAATGAAACATCATAGGTATGTTCATTAATCAGTGTGCTTATGGAGACACTGAAAAAAGTATTGTTCCACTTTCTGTCACCAGATGAAAATAGGCATTTTAAGCAGTCAGAATGTAGTTTGGATGTAGGAAAATGGCAGAAACAATCAAACTCATGATAATGGTGGTTCCATGGCACGTTTATCAGAATATGACCACAGGTTACGACACGCTATATCTGTAATGTGGCACCGTCAACAGTTGCTCTCAGCGTGTGCTGTGTAATTAGAGTGATATGTCATTGTATGATATCCAGATACATCCCAGACAGATGTGATCCTTCAGATTTTCCCACAACCAGAACTCACACGGACTTAGGTCGGTGCATCTGTAAGGCCACACATCTTGAAACTACACAAAGTTCGTGCGGTCATTACTGAACATTTCTCGAATAAAACCTTTCACCTGGCAATCGAAATGAGATGTCACCCCATCTTGCACAAAAATAGTGGGGTGGACTCAGTTATGTACTGGCAAAGATGGAATCACATGTTGCACCAGAAGGTCCTTATTGTGTACACATAACGGGCCAGCAAGGTGTCATCCCCTCAAACAAAAACAGGCCAAGAATGGAGGAGCTTGTGAAACCACATCAGTCATATAAGCTGAATGCAGTGAGTTTTTCTCATATAATGTGTTGGAGAGGAACCCAAATGTGACATTTCTGTGCATTCACGGCACTGTGCAGAGTAAAATTTGACTCATCCATCCAAAGAATATACTCGTGCCACATGTCATCCATTTCTATGCGTGCCAAAAAAAAAAAACAATGGGCAAATTCACAGCATTGTAGCCTATCTTGGGGATACATTTGGTGCTCATTCTGAATCTTTTAGTGCAAAAAAAAGGAGAGAGAGAAAGAGAGACAGCTTGAGCACTGGCTGCAGAACTTGAAGCATCTGCTGCACTCTCAGCTATAGCTACAGCAACATCATCAGCAACTGCCATGGGAATGGGCTGTCTCCCTTTCCCTGCCGCACTGCCTAATTCACCTCACTCTTCAAATTTCTTGATCATGTTCTTTAAGCCATTTATTGGCAAGGGACCTCTTCACAAGTGTTTCTGTTTGGCGATACTCCTACAATGCAGCAGTGCTATTGCTGCCATTCAGGTGAAATAACTTTACAAGCGGTGCACAATGTTTCCTCTCAATAGCCACTCAATAGCCATTACATTTCATATGGAAAACATCAAACTTTTTAATCCTTTACATTAACAGGTACTTCACAAATGAAATCAACAGGTGTCACTTTGCAACAAATGGCCTACTGATGCAAAACAGGAAAAATTTGACATTCTGACTGCTTACAGTGCCATATTTTCACTTGTTGGCAGAAAGTGGAACTATTATTTTTTCAGCACAGTCTGTGAGCACACTGTTTAATGAACAAACCTACGATCTTTCAGCATCCTGCGATGTATACAGCCTGCACTGTAGCACTTGGAATACCAGCAGTTTAATTCTAAACATCTGGCATTGAGGAGATCGGGGAATCCCCAATCTATTCAACTGCCTGTCAAAGATCAGTTGGGAAAGTGTGAGTACACTGGCAGACAATTCTGGGTTAAGAATTGGCTACAAAAAGAGCGATCTAACACTCACTCATTCGCTCACTCAGCCATTGCAGGTGAACTCGCTTTCCATCCAGTGACGAAACTTCTGTCGTTTTTCTGCTCAACTCTCCTTGACCACTCCTCAGCTGAGGTGGGATCAAATATCACAGTTAATCTCCCTGGAGAACAGAGCCATACGATTGCCCATTTCCTCCTAAATAATTTACCGAATTGCTAATACTGAATGCCAGCAAAGGCCTCACAGAGATCAGCTGGCGCACCAAATTAGGTCCATTCTGCAAATCTCACTGGGGATGTGAAACAAGCACATCATGCATTAAGAGGCAGGAGCAGCCACCGCAGGCTTAACTGTTTGTTATACAAACAACCAGTTATGACCACTTCTAAAGTATGAAAATTGCTTTATGGGAAAACAGCAGCTAATTTGAAAGAACCCTTTCTTTTCTTCTTAAATTATTGAAATACTGTTTTTATGTACCACTTCATACTTTACTGGTAGAATGAATATTTTTAATCTTACATTACATTAGTCATATTCTGTGGATCCTGTGGAAAGAAGTGTCTAGAATGTGGAAAGAAGTTGCAGATGTACTTTTTGAACGAACTAAGTGAAAGCACTTTTTTTGTCTTGATTTGAAAAACCTTTTTTATCTTTTGTACAGCCTAGGTTTTGGTTGACAGCCCATTTTCCAGTTCTCAAAGTATAAAGAGCTTTTGTTTAGCTAATATAACATACAATGTTTCACCAAGAACCTGCAGCTGAATCAGTCAATGACATAACATAATGAAGTATTAATATTATTATCACATTGCTACTGTTAATTATCAAATAAGCTACTGCATTAATTTAAGAGTTTCTATGGAGATGTTCGTCAGTGGAGTAGAAGGATTTGCTCACTAGACAGCTCTTTAATTACCTCTTAAACCTACCACTTTGCCTACAAGACACTGAATAAGCTCTGGTATGATGTAGAATTCTTGTGTGTCCACATATCTCACTTCTTTCTGTACTACTGTTAAGATCTCTTGAAGTCTTTGTAGAAATTGTTTTGGTCACAGAGTAACATTCATGGTTTGCATTACTTTTGAGAACAAGTCTTGGTAATGACAGCTAATATTAATGAATAAACATATCATATAACAATTGTCAAACTACCAAGCCATGAAGCTATCTCTCCAGGAAGTTTCATAACTAATTGCAGATATAATTCTTATAACACCCTTCTGGATTCTCAAAATACTATCACTGGAAGTTCAGTTCCTCCCAAAAAATGATTCCAGAACCTCTCCAGAAATTTTCAGTCTGCAGCGGAGTGTGAGCTGCTATGAAACTTCCTGGCAGATTAAAACTGTGTGCCGGACCGAGACTCGAACTCGGGACCTTTGACTTTCACGGTCAAGTGCTCTACCATCTGTGCTACCATAGCACGACTCACGCCCCGTCCTTACAGTCTCGCTTCTGCCAGTACATGAGAGCTTCTGTGAAGTTAGGAAACGAGGTATTGGCAAAAGTGAGGCCGTGAGGACAGGGCGTGAGTCATGCTTGGGTAGCTCAGATAGTAGAGCACTTGCCCATGAAAGGCAAAGGTCCTGAGTTTGAGTCTCGGTTCAGCACACAGTTTTAATCTGCCAGGAAGTTTCATTCCAGTCTGTTGGTGCATGGAAGTACCCCAAATTAAACAGTTTTTTTTTTTTTTTCATTTTTAAATCACCTATAGCAGTAATCATGTGACTGCAAGTGTAGCTGAACTAGAGCTTTTCATTAATTTTGAGAGTGTGGGATTCCTAAAAATTAAGGTTGTGATTTATCTGTAACATCTAAAATTTGGTGCAGCGCCAGAAAGAAAAAGTCACAACATCAAAAAATAATTAATGTAGAGTAGTGAAATTTCGGAAATACATTCATCTAGGTACCATATTCAAGTGATTAACATTGCAAGTCCACAGGTTAATGTAAACACAGATAAGCCATTGAAAATGTGAAATGCTGGTACATTAATAATCAGCATAACTGCCAGAATGTTGAATACAAGCAGGCAAATGTGCACACATTGCGCTATACAAATGCCAGATGTCCATCTGTGGGATAGAATTCCACACCAGTTGCACTCGGTCGGTCAGTTCAGGTACAGTTAATGCCGATGGTCTGACGACGTCCCATATGTGCTCGATTGGAGACAGATCTGACAATCGAGCAGGCCGAGGCAACATTTCAACAGTAAGTCGGGCTACAACAGCAGTATGTGGGTGAGCATTATTATGCTGGAAAACACCCCCTGAAATGCAGTTCACGAACGGCAGCACGACACGTCAAATCAGCTGACTGATGTACAAATTTGCAGTCAGGGTGTACAGGCTGTCCACGAGAGTGTTCCTGCTGACATATGACATTGCACCCTAACCAGAGCACCGGTGTGTCCAGCACACAGACGGGTTGGTTTCAGGCTCTCGACTGTCCTCCTCCTAACCTACACACGGCGATCACTAACTTTGAGGCAGAACCAGCTCTCGTCAGAAAACACAACAGACCTCCACCCTGTCTTCCAACGAGCTCTCACTCGACACCACCGAAGTCACAAATGGCGGGGTCTGGGGTCGATGGCACGCTTATTACAGGGCGCGTTGCTCAGAGCTGTTGCCGTGGTGCCAAATGCCACTCAAATTGCTTTGCGACCGTACGTTGCAGCGACCACCACTGCCGACAGTCGTGTACAGTGGCTACGAGGGGCGTCAGTAAAGTCCGTGCAAAAATAAATGTTTGGGGTAAACCTTTTTCATTTTTTGACATAGTCTCCTTTTAGACTTATACACTTCATCCAACACTGTTCCAATTTGTTGATCCCTTCTGAATAATAGGAATTGTCCAAGTCTGCAAAATAGCTATTAGTTGCTGCAATCACCTCCTCGTTTGAGTAAAATCTTTATCCCACCAGTAATTTCTTCAAATTTGGAAACAAATAGTAGTCTGAGGGAGCCACGTCTGGAGAATAGGGGGGATGTGACATGAGTTGTAATCCTATTTCCATTAATTCTGCAGCCACAACTGCAGAGGTGTGTGCTGGTGCATTGTCGTGATGGAAAAGGACTTTTTTGCAGTCCAGTCGCCGTCGTTTTTCTTGCAGCTCGGTTTCTAACATTCCAATAATGATGAATAATATTCACCTGTAATAGTTTTACCCTTTTGCAGATAGTCGATGAAGATTATCCCTTGCGAATCCCAAAAGACAGTCGCCATTATCTTTCTGGCCGAAGGAATGATCTTCGCCTTTTTTGGTGCAGATTGTCCCTCGGTAACCCATTGTTTAGATTGTTGTTTGATCTCAGGAGTATAGTAACGTATCCATGTTTTATCCACAGTGACAAAACGATGGTTAAAGTCCTGCAAATTCTTCCTGGACAGCTGCAAACCATCCTCGCGACAGTTCACACGATTCCGTTTTTGGCCAAGCGTGAGCAATCGCGGAACCCATCTTGCGGATAGCTTTCTCGTGTCCAAATGTTTATGCAAAATATTATATACCCATTCATTCGAGATGCCCACAGCACTAGCAGTCTCACGTACCTTAACTCTTCTGTCATCCATCACCATATCATGGATTTTATCAACGATTTCTGGAGTCGTAACCTCCACGAGGCGTCCAGAACGTTCAGCATCACTTGTGCCAATGTAGCCACTCCAAAAATTTTGAAACCACTTATAAACTGTTCTAATTGAAGGTGCAGAGTCACCGTAATGTTTAACAAGCTTCTCTTTAGTCTCCTGAGGCGTTTTGCCTTTCATAAAGTAATGTTTAATCACCACATGAAATCCTTTTTCGTCCATTTTTTGACAATCACTCGACTTCCTTGATTCACACGAATGCCAAACACAACTTGGTGTGCATTCTTTCCAAAGATGCTACTAATTATACATGACCTAGATACGCGCTGGTGGTGCCACCTCTTGGACTTTGCACGGACTTTTCAAACCCCCCTCGTACATTCCTGCCAAATCATTCTACAATATCACAGAAGAAACCTCCAGTTTCTCATACCCTTATTACTCAACCTCCTTCAAACCCAGTGAGGTGCTGATAATGGCGTCTTTGTCGCTGTAGAGACATTCTTCACTGACATGAACTTACCTATATCTAGTCTCAGAGTTTACTAAGACTCATGACTGTTACGTGTCTATTTAAAACAAACCTGATTTGCACTAGTAGCACCATTCTTGTGCAAATGGTGTGAAATTTGAACAGACATCATCTTTCAAATGTAGTAACATGCCTGTCAACCTTACTTTATGTTCCACAACTCCTCCTTGGTGTGGCGATTTTTTTCCCATCTGTATATTTTCTATTTCTCGTGCTTTGTCAATTGAGTCAACTATTTTTGCAGCTTGAGGAGCTCCTTGAGCTGTACTAAATTGTATGTACTGAGCCTTGTCAAAATTTAATAATAATCCATTTGCCTTCAACAACCTGTTCATTTTTTCAAATATTTTGATAGTTGCTTTTTCAGTAACAGGACTAATACTGCTTGTTATTCCTATGCCTGTATTATGCAGAAAGATAAATTTTGCATTTGCTGACAATGCAAGTGGAAGATAATTTATGTGTATCAGAAACAACAGAGCACTCAAAATAAAATGCGCAGCACAATTCGAAGAATAAGTTGACAGAGTAACAGTCGACAAAAATGTGAGCAGTGTAATATTTAATATTTAGTATCCATTGCTCAAGATAAAATCCAAACTTCAAGAAAAACTGATGCATACCATAGAGCACTAATATACAAGGGTAATCCCAAAAGTAAGGTCTCCTATTTTTTTAGAAATACAGAACTCTGTGTGGCGGTTGGTCACACAGTTATGAAGAGGGCTTCATGCGTTGTGTGTAAACATGTGCACACCATGCTGAGGCACTCAGTCCTGACTAGGCAGCCATCGAGAATGGAGCTCTCATTCGTTGTTACTGCCAAGTACAAATTGCATGCAGTTATTCGGTTTTTTGAACACAAAGGGGACTGCGCCAATTGAAATCCGTCGCCCATTGATGGAAGTGTATGCTGAGTCATGCATGGATGTCAAAAATGTTTGTAAGTGGTGTACAGAGTTTCCAGCTGGTGGACCAAAATTCATGACGAACAAAGGAGCGGGAGACCGTCAATTTCTGAGGAGACAGTGTTGAAGGTTGAGCAAAGCATGCGTGAAGATCGGCGGATCACCCTGGATGATCTGTGCACATTGGTTCCTGATGTTTCCCGAAGCACCGCTCACGGAATTTTGATGTAAACATTGAATTACCAGAAGGTGTGCACAAGATGAGTGCCACACATGCTGACTGAGGACCACATGCAGCAACAAGTTGTTGCTTCCCACGCATTTCCTCACCGCCTTGCAGCGGAACAGGACAACTTTCTGGACTCAATTTTCACAGGTGATGAAACCTGGTCATCACCAGAAAGCAATTCAGCCCCAACGACGAGGTGAAAGAAAAGGTTCATAACTTTCTGAACAGCATGGTGGCAAAACTGTCACAGCATCTACAAAAATGCATCGACAGAAATGGTGATTATGTTGAAAAATAGCTAAATGTTTAAGCTGTAAACTGATGTAAACCATTGTAGAAATAAACAGGCGTATGCACTTATAAAAAAATAGGAGACCTTACTTTTGGAATGACCCTCATAATTCAGTGGTACACCATGTCCAATTGCTTCAAACTCTGAATGCCTGGTACTAAATAATGGACATGGAACCAATACACTGTGCTTTCTGCAATGCAACTAAGCTATTTTATATGACTCATAAATTGCGATTTGTCTGATATGAGGTTATACTACACGGACTAACTACTGATACCAGTCTTTGGCATTTTTTTTAGGGTCGACTTAAATCTACCGAGTCAAATGTAGTTATAATGACTGTGTTTTCATCAAAAACTCACCTTTGTATTCTGGGAAGTAGTGAGAAAGATGGTGTTTCTTGATCTTCTCGTCAAAAATGTCCACTTTGTTCAGGAAAACAATAACTGAAGTGTAACGAAATGCCGAACACGTGAGCAACACCTTGAAGAGTGCCAAGCTCTCGCTCACCCGGTTCTGTTTTAAAAGAAGGCTCTCGTTAATCTTCTCACAATCTTTTCTGATAAATCAGATGCTACCAGAAAACACCAGTTGGGGTCATGTGTTCTGCAGAACGTTATGCTTCTGCAAAATGCCCAAGTAATATATAATATGCATTTATAAGGGTCATTCAAATCAAAGCCTTAGAAGTTCCATAAAATTTCAAAAAGTTGGGTGATGGAGTTGGTAGGTGGCAGTAGTGTTCCTTTTGGTTCAGAAAGTGACCACCAGTTGGCAGAGTGATGCTATAATGTAACAGAAGGCAGCAGCATCCACAACGAGATGGTCTTGCTGCTGTTAATGTGCATCGTGATTGAGCAGTGACCTGTGATGCATTTTTTCTACAGTGAAGGTGTCAAACCAATTGAAGTTCATCGCAGAATGACAGTGCAGTATGGTGATTTGTGCTTGTCGTTACAGCAAGTGTACGAGTGGTGTACGAAGTTTAAAAGCAGTGTAACTTCTTTGGAGGATGCCCTAAGACTAGGGCGGGCTCACCGTGTAGTGACAAATGAGAACATTGCATTAGGGGAGGAGCTTGTAAAGGAGAACAGACATGTAACTCTGAACGAAATAGCCACAACTTTGAAGATAAGTATTGGGTCAGTGCAGAATATTGTTCACAATGTACTGCACTTCTTCAATGGGATGTCTTCAAGATGGGTGCCACTTCAGCTGGCTGCCGAATTGAAAGACCGTCCTGTCTATTTCGGTTAAGAATTTTTGCATCGTTTCCATGTCAAAGGTGATACATTTCAGGGAAAAATGGTTACAGGCGATGAGACTTAGCTTCACTATCACCAACCAGAAATGAGAAGGTCAAGTAAGAAATGGTGCCACAGCTCATCACTAAAACCAAAAAAATTTCACACTCAATGGTACACAGGAAAAGTCACATTCATTCTCTTCTGAGATGCAAATGGATTAGTTTTGGTGCATTACATGGGTAGAGGCACGATGGTAACCAGTATTTCTTAATCAGACACGCTGAAAAATCAATTCTGCCCTGCAATCAGGAGTAAACGACAAGGGTTTTTGACTTCAGGAATATTACTACAGCATGACAACACACATACAGCCTCTAAGACATTGAGACTATTCAGGAAATTAAATTTGAATGTCTGGTACATCATTCTTATTCACTAGACCGTGCTCCTAGTGACTTTTGCCTGTTCGGCACACAATGAATGGGAGGCAGGCATTTCACAAGTGGTGAAGAGCTGAAAACAGGAGTGCAGAACTGGGTACACACACAACCAAAAGAATTATTTCATTGTGGTGTCTATGCACTTCTAAAGTCATGGAATACATGCACTCAATGTAAGGGATACTACATTTAAAAAAATTAAGTTTTTTGTTCATTTTCACTATTGAAAATGTTATAGTACTTTCAAGGTTTTCATTTGAATCACCCTTGTAATTCATTGAAGCAGACAAGGAAGGATTACTTAATAATAATAATAATAATAATAATAATAATAATAATAATAATAATAATAATTAATAAACCCCGTGGAGGCCCGGGAAAAGAATAGGCCTCCGGTATGTTCTGCCAGTCGTAAAAGGTGACGAAAAGAACAAACCACTAATAGGGCTAACCCCACTTTTAGTGTGATTAGTTGGTTCAGGACAGAACTAAAGAAGCCATGGACAAGCGCTGTCATGGTCGGGGATGGCGCTTGAACCCTATGCCCGCCCACAATGGTAACAGCACTGCTAGCCACACGGAAAATGATTTAAATCCAAATAGAGGTGTTTTGCAGGATATGCTTCCTGCAACCACCCTAGAAGGAAAACAAAGACAGAGGATGAGATGGTCAGATGAAGTTAATCGACACCTCATGTTCTGTTATTACCAAGCAACAAAGCTAGGAACCAACACAACTGGATACAGATCACAAGTATACACAACATTTATTACCAGATACCCAGAATTAAAATTTTTAACAGAACAACGACTAGCTGATCAGATCCGTGTAATAATAAAAAATAACAGGATACCCCAGTCAGAATTAGAAAACATCAAACAACAAGTACAACAAATACTGGAACAAAATAATGTGCAATCAGAAGAAGAAGAAGAAGAAAATACAGTAATGGACTCAAACATCCCAGAGCAAACAAACAAAGAACAACGCACATCAATTAAACAATCAGAGGAAAACGAAATCTTAAGACAGCCACCAGAACAAGAACAAATAGAACACGAAGTGACACACATGTTAGATATAGAAGAAAAATTTCAGCTGACATATATAGAATACAAAGACACAAATACAGACATTAGACCATTCTTGCATAGACCGCCAAATAACCCACAAGGCGAAACAACAATAAAAACTATCAACACAAAAATACACAACAAAATAAATGAAAACACAACTATGGAAGAGTTACAACTACTGGTTTATATAGGAGCACTCACTACACTAAATATACACACTAGGCAGAGATCAGAACCAACCAACCAACCAACCAACACACACACACAAACACACACACACACACACACACACACACACACACACACACACACACACACACACACACACACGAGCACGAGGATGTAAAGAGCAACTGATAATAGATGCAGAGGTGACATGTCAAGCTAAAACTAAACAAAGGTCGCTACACTACACATATATTGATTACCAAAAAGCTTTTGATAGTGTACCCCACTCATGGTTACTACAAATATTGGAAATATACAGAGTAGATCCTAAATTGATACAGTTCCTAAACATAGTAATGAAAAATTGGAAAACCACACTTAATATCCAAACAAATTCAAATAATATCACATCACAGCCAATACAGATTAAGCGTGGAATATACCAAGGAGACTCATTAAGTCCTTTCTGGTTCTGCCTTGCTCTGAACCCACTATCCAACATGCTAAATAATACAAATTATGGATACAATATTACTGGAACATACCCACACAAAATCACACATTTGCTATACATGGATGATCTAAAACTACTGGCAGCAACAAATCAACAACTCAACCAATTACTAAAGATAACAGAAGTATTCAGCAATGATATAAATATGGCTTTTGGAACAGACAAATGTAAGAAAAATAGCATAGTCAAGGGAAAACACACTAAACAAGAAGATTACATATTGGATAACCACAGCGACTACATAGAAGCGATGGAAAAAACAGATGCCTATAAATATCTTGGATACAGACAAAAAATAGGAATAGATAATACAAATATTAAAGAAGAACTAAAAGAAAAATATAGACAAAGACTAACAAAAATACTGAAAACAGAATTGACAGCAAGAAACAAGACAAAAGCTATAAATACTTATGCTATACCAATATTGACCTACCCATTTGGAGTAGTGAAATGGAGTAACACAGACCTAGAAGCACTCAATACACTTACACGATCACAGTGCCACAAATATAGAATACATCACATACATTCAGCAACAGAAAGATTCACATTAAGCAGAAAGGAAGGAGGAAGGGGATTTATCGACATAAAAAACCTGCATTACGGACAGGTGGACAATTTAAGAAAATTCTTTCTAGAACAAGCAGAAACTAGCAAAATACACAAAGCAATCACTCATATAAATACATCGGCTACACCACTGCAATTTCAAAACCACTTCTACAACCCTTTAGATCATATAACATCAACAGATACGAAGAAAGTAAACTGGAAAAGGAAAACACTACATGGCAAGCACCCGTATCATCTAACACAGTCACACATTGATCAAGACGCATCCAACACATCGCCTAGAAAAGGCAGTATATACAGTGAGACGGAAGGATTCATGATTGCAATACAGGATCAAACAGTAAACACCAGATATTACAGCAAGCATATTATTAAAGATCCCAATACCACAACAGATAAATGCAGACTTTGCAGACAACAAATAGAATGATCAGTTGAACCTTGCCTGTAAACAATTTTTCGAAGGCTTTAAACCCGTATTGTTTAATATATAACATTAATGCTAGTAACCTCAGTAGTCTATTTCCTCAGGAAGCTATAATGCACTCTCAAATCTTTCAGTTTACTACCGTTTATATAATGTGTTCTTCTCACGACGTATGGCTGCCACTACAGCGGCCCTCATGTAATTTTTCTCTTACTCTATATTACGTAGTAACTGGATTGTAGACCAGGTCTCGTAATTTTCTTAAAAGCCATTACTGATTGTTCTTGATGTTTTGACTTATATACGTTCTATGGGCTTCACTAATATGGTAATATAACTTTTATATTTTGGCTATATAGACCACTGCATGTAACTCACGGCGGAAGCGCCACCTGTCTTTTTGATGTATGTATCTACGTTATTGTTCCTATACCTCCCACAATGTCATAACGGGAGTGTTAAATGCTTGCCATTTTATTTATTATCACTCTATTTAAGAACGCATTTAATATTGATGTTTCAAATGTTACTTCAGTACGCCTATCGGCACATAGTTCGCGACATGAGCGCCACCTGCCCTGGCCGCTGTGCTACTACGCTGGCCGATTTTACTCAGTCGCTTAGGCGCTCTGCAACTTCTATGTACCTATTTTATTTGTCTGACAAACCCTGTTTTCAGGGCTATATTTTATATGATTAATGTAACTATGCAGATGTTTGCCTAAATGATAAGGACATATTACTTCATGTTGTTATAATACTGTAAGTACCAAGAATCTTTCTCACATCTTGTAATACAATATTTTCCTAATATATGTTAAACTTCATTTTTGACTCATGTTTCATACCTTAATATATATTACAATGTTCATTGTCCCCAGGCCGTCTTCTGAAGAAGATAGATTTATATCTATTGAAACCTAGGTAAAGATTACTTTATCCTTTGCAACTGGTCGGCTGCTCTTAGTCTGATTTACGTGGAACCGTTGCTGTAGTGCAGCTATGTTTAAAGTACAAATAGAAACAGTAGATCACATCACAAGCGGATGTACAATACTAGCAAATACAGAATACCCCAGAAGACGTGACAATGTAGCAAAAATAATACATCAACAGCTTGCCTTACAACATAAACTTATAAAACAACACGTTCCCACATACAAGTATGCACCACAGAATGTACTGGAGAATGATGAATACAAATTATACTGGAACAGAACCATTATAACAGATAAAACAACACCACATAACAAACCTGACATCATACTCACCAATAAAAAGAAGAAATTAACACAACTAATCGAAATATCCATACCCAATACAACAAATATACAAAAGAAAACAGGAGAAAAAATTGAAAAATACATCCAACTGGCTGAGGAAGTCAAGGACATGTGGCATCAGGATAAAGTTGAGATTATACCAATTATACTATCAACTACAGGAGTCATACCACACAATATCCACCAGTACATCAACGCAATACAGCTACATCCAAACTTATATATACAACTACAGAAATCTGTAATTATTGATACATGTTCAATTACCCGAAAGTTCCTAAATGCAATATAACATGTACCGTACAGTTAAAAGGAAGTCACGCTTGATCAAGGTCCGCGTCACTTTCCATTTTTAACGAGACGTAACGTCTGAGAAAGGAAAGAAATAATAATAATAATAATAATAATAATAATAATAATACTCCCCGTGGAGGCCCGGGAAAAGAATAGGCCTCCGGTATGTTCTGCCAGTCGTAAAAGGCGACGAAAAGAACAAACCACTAATAGGGCTAACCCCACTTTTAGTGTGATTAGTTGGTTCAGGACAGAACTAAAGAAGCCATGGACAAGCGCCGTCATGGTCGGGGATGGCGCTTGAACCCTATGCCCGCCCACAATGGTAACAGCACTGCTAGCCACACGGAAAATGATTTAAATCCAAATAGAGGTGTTTTGCAGGATATGCTTCCTGCAACCACCCTAGAAGGAAAACAAAGACAGAGGATGAGATGGTCAGATGAAGTTAATCGACACCTCATGTTCTGTTATTACCAAGCAACAAAGCTAGGAACCAACACAACTGGATACAGATCACAAGTATACACAACATTTATTACCAGATACCCAGAATTAAAATTTTTAACAGAACAACGACTAGCTGATCAGATCCGTGTAATAATAAAAAATAACAGGATACCCCAGTCAGAATTAGAAAACATCAAACAACAAGTACAACAAATACTGGAACAAAATAATGTGCAATCAGAAGAAGAAGAAGAAGAAAATACAGTAATGGACTCAAACATCCCAGAGCAAACAAACAAAGAACACCACGCACAAATTAAACAATCAGAGGAAAACGAAATCTTAAGACAGCCACCAGAACAAGCACAAATAGAACACGAAGTGACACAGATGTTAGATATAGAAGAAAAATTTCAGCTAACATATATAGAATACAAAGACACAAATACAGACATTAGACCATTCTTGCATAGACCACCAAATAACCCACAAGTCGAAACAACAATAAAAACTATCAACACAATCATACACAACAAAATAAATGAAAACACAACTATGGAAGAGTTACTACTACTGGTTTATATAGGAGCACTCACTACACTAAATATACACACTAGGCAGAGATCAGAACCAACCAACACACAGAAGAAACCCACAAAACCAGCATGGCAACACAGGCTACAGATCAAAATAGAAAAACTGAGAAAAGACATCGGACAGCTAACACAATTTATAAGAAATGAAATCTCGGAAAAAAAACGAAAAAGGTTAGGTAAAATCTCACAACAAGAAGCGACAGAGCAATTAGACGAAAAGAAGCAGAAATTACAAGCATTAGCCAAACGACTCAGAAGATACAAAAAAAGTGAAAATAGAAGGAAACAAAACCAAACATTCAACACAAACCAAAAGACATTTTACCAGACAATAGATAACACACACATTAAAATAGACAATCCACCAAACATAACAGACATGGAACACTTCTGGAGCAACATATGGTCAAACCCGGTACAACATAACAGGCATGCACGATGGATACAAGCAGAAACAGACACATACAAGATGATACCACAAATGCCTGAAGTGATAATTTTGCAACCTGAAGTCACCCAAGCAATTAATTCTACTCACAATTGGAAAGCCCCTGGAAATGATAAAATAGAAATTTCTGGTTAAAGAAGTTCACCTCAACACATTCACATCTAACTAAATTATTTAACAGTTACATTGCAGACCCATACACATTCCCTGATACACTTACACACGGAATAACTTATCTGAAACCTAAAGATCAAGCAGACACAGCGAACCCAGCTAAATATCGCCCCATAACATGCCTACCAACAATATACAAAATATTAACTTCAGTCATTACACAGAAATTAATGACACATACAACACAGAACAAAATTATAAATGAAGAACAAAAAGGCTGTTGCAAAGGAGCACGAGGATGTAAAGAGCAACTGATAATAGATGCAGAGGTGACATGTCAAGCTAAAACTAAACAAAGGTCGCTACACTACGCATACATTGATTACCTAAAAGCTTTTGATAGTGTACCCCACTCATGGTTACTACAAATATTGGAAATATACAAAGTAGATCGTAAATTGATACAGTTCCTAAACATAGTAATGAAAAATTGGAAAACCACACTTAATATCCAAACAAATTCAAATAATATCACATCACAGCCAATACAGATTAAGCGTGGAATATACCAAGGAGACTCATTAAGTCCTTTCTGGTTCTGCCTTGCTCTGAACCCACTATCCAACATGCTAAATAATACAAATTATGGATACAATATTACTGGAACATACCCACACAAAATCACACATTTGCTATACATGGATGATCTAAAACTACTGGCAGCAACAAATCAACAACTCAACCAATTACTAAAGATAACAGAAGGATTCAGCAATGATATAAGTATGGCTTTTGGAACAGACAAATGTAAGAAAAATAGCATAGTCAAGGGAAAACACACTAAACAAGAAGATTACATATTGGATAACCACAGCGACTGCATAGAAGCGATGGAAAAAACAGATACCTATAAATATCTAGGATACAGACAAAAAATAGGAATAGATAACACAAATATTAAAGAAGAACTAAAAGAAAAATATAGACAAAGACTAACAAAAATACTGAAAACAGAATTGACAGCAAGAAACAAGACAAAAGCTATAAATACTTATGCCATACCAATATTGACCTACTCATTTGGAGTAGTGAAATGGAGTAACACAGACCTAGAAGCACTCAATACACTTACACGATCACAATGCCACAAATATAGAATACATCACATACATTCAGCAACAGAAAGATTCACATTAAGCAGAAAGGAAGGAGGAAGGGGATTTATCGACATAAAAAACCTACATTATGGACAGGTAGACAATTTAAGAAAATTCTTTCTAGAACGAGCAGAAACTAGCAAAATACACAAGGCAATCACTCATATAAATACATCGGCTACACCACTGCAATTTCAAAACCACTTCTACAACCCTTTAGATCACATAACATCAACAGATACGAAGAAAGTAAATTGGAAAAAGAAAACACTTCATGGCAAGCACCCGTATCATCTAACACAGCCACACATCGATCAAGACACATCCAACACATGGCTAAGAAAAGGCAATATATACAGTGAGACAGAAGGATTCATGATTGCAATACAGGATCAAACAATAAACACCAGGTATTACAGCAAGCATATTATTAAAGATCCCAATACCACAACGGATAAATGCAGACTTTGTAAACAACAAATAGAAACAGTAGATCACATCACAAGCGGATGTACAATACTAGCAAATACAGAATACCCCAGAAGACATGACAATGTCGCAAAAATAATACATCAACAGCTTGCCTTACAACATAAACTTTTAAAACAACACGTTCCTAAATACAAGTATACACCACAAAATATACTGGAGAATGATGAATACAAATTATACTGGA
Organism: Schistocerca americana; assembly: GCF_021461395.2. Taxonomy (NCBI): domain Eukaryota; kingdom Metazoa; phylum Arthropoda; class Insecta; order Orthoptera; family Acrididae; genus Schistocerca; species Schistocerca americana. Next base: position 80,960,694 of record NC_060128.1, on the reverse strand, counting down.
ACAGAACCATTATAACAGATAAAACAACGCCACATAACAAACCTGACATCATACTCACCAATAAAAAGAAGAAATTAACACAACTAATCGAAATATCCATACCCAATACAACAAATATACAAAAGAAAACAGGAGAAAAAATTGAAAAATACATCCAACTGGCTGAGGAAGTCAAAGACATGTGGCATCAGGATAAAATTGACATCATACCAATTATACTATCAACTACAGGAGTCATACCACACAATATCCACCAGTACATCAATGCAATACAGCTACATCCAAACATATATATACAACTACAGAAATCCGTAATTATTGATACATGTTCAATTACCCGAAAGTTCCTAAATGCAATATAACACATACCGTACAGTTAAAAGGAAGTGACGCTTGATCAAGGTCCGCGTCACTCCATTTTCAACCGGACTTAACGTCTGAGAAAGTGAAGATAATAATAATACTATGATGATGATGATGATATGAAGAAGAAGAAGAAGAAGAAGGAGAAGGGACAGGGACAGTTAATTAAGTATAGAAGATTAGGCACATATAAGGATGCATCAACAGGAACTCTCACTTTTTCACATTCACTGATAACACCTTCATGATCTGGGCTGAGGGTGAGGACACAGTATGCACATGCTACCAGAACCTCAACACTTTATCCCACATTCGCGTCATCTAGTCCTCCTCAGCCTGACTAGAACCTTTTCAATGCCCAAGAGTGGTTACATCGGTACCTCTGTCACACCAGACCCACTTCGACACCTGCAACTCACTCCACACCAAGAAATCACTTCGGTCCACGCTAGCCACCAGTCATTGTCACATCTATAGTGATGAGCAGTCCCTCTTCAAATATGCAGTGTGTCTCAATCACACCTCCACAAAACGAAATTACCTTCCTCACCTTGTCCAGAACCAGATCTCCCATGCCTTGTCTCCCCTGTTATTTGCTATCCCCCATATACTACTGTTTGGCCACATACGAGCATCGCACTTGTGACTCAGTACCACCCCAGGACTAGGGATGGAAAAAATTGACCGGTTAAAACTGATAACAGTATTTTGTTTTGAGCAACTGGTATTTTTTGATGTTTGTTTAGTCTTGATTATATCAGGTCTTTCTCAATTTTTTACAAATAACCGAGTATAAAAACCAGCATATCAGTTTTCTATAACAGCACTGCTAAAATTTTTGGTTTAATTTTTTTAAGTGGGTAGTGTTAATATGTTAGACTTCCATTATTTGAAGTATTGAGTTACTGTAGAAAATGGGAAAACTGATAAGTTCCATATTGATAAAAATGTCTACAGTTAGAACCTTGCACCTGTTGCCTTGTGATATGCCTATTAGACAGTACACATGCACATCAGTGTGCAAGACTTACATCTACACTATGTAATCAAAAGTATCCGGACACCCGGCTGAAAATGACTTACAAGTTCGTGGTGCCTTCCATCAGTGGTGCTGGAATTCAGTATGGTGAGGGCCCACCCTTAGCCTTGATGACAGCTTCCACTCTCGCAGGCATATGTTCAATCAGGTGCTGGAAGGTTTCTTGGGGAATGGCAGCCCATTCTTCACAGAGTGCTGCACTGAGGAGAGGTATCGATGTCAGTCAGTGAGGCCTGGCACGAAGTCGGAGTTCCAAAACATCCCAAAGGTGTTCTGTAGGATTCAGGTCAGGACTCTGTGCAGGCCAATCCATTACAGGGATATTATTGTCATGTAACCAATCCACCACAGGCTGTGCATTATGAAGAGGTGCTCAATCATGTTGAAAGATGCAATCACCATCCCCGAATTGCTCTTCAACAGTGGGAACCAAGAAGGTGGTTAAAACATCAATGTAGGCCTGTGCTGTGATAGTGCCACACAAAGCAAGGAGGGGTGCAAGCCCCCCTCCATGAAAAACACGACCACACCATAACACCACCACCACCACCACATTTTACTGTTGGCACTACACACGCTGGCAGATGACATTCACTGGGCATTTGCCATGCACACATCCTGCTATTGGACCATCACAATGTGTACTGTGATTTGTCACTCCACACAACATTTTTCCACTGTTCAATTGTCCAATGTTTACACTCCTTACACCAAGCGAGGTGTCGTTTGGCATTTATGATGTGATGGGCTTGTGAGCAGCCGCCTGATCACGAAATCCAAGTTTTATTACCTCCCGTCTGTCATAGTACTTGCAGTGGATCCTGATGCAGTTTGGAATTCGTGTGTGATGGTCTGGATAGATGTCTGCCTATTACACATTACGACCCTCTTCAACTATTGGAGGTCTCTTTAGTCAACTGATGAGGTCTGCCTGTACACTTTTGTGCTGTACGTGTCCCTTCACGTTTCCACTTCACTATCACATTGGAAACAGTGGACCTAGGGATGTTTAGGACTGTGGAAATCTCGCATACAGATGTATGACACGAGTGACACCCAATCACCTGACCATGTTCGAAGTCCGTGAGTTCCGCAGTGCACCCCATTCTGCTCTCTCACAATGTCTAATGACTACTGAGGTCGCTGATGTGGAGTACCTGGCAGTAGATGGCAGCACAATGCATTTAATATGAAAAACGTATGTTTTTTGGGAGTGTCCAGATACTTTTGATTACAAAGTGAACTTGGTCTGTATGGTAGTTTCTTGTTGTCATCGTCAGACGTAATTCATATTGCAGAATATGTGCTGTGATAGTGCCACACAAAACAAGTATTTTATGAAGTGTGGTAGCAATGAAGTACAATGCTGCATTTACTTTAATAGATTGGGATATACAACAAACTTGTACCATATATAAGGAGAAAACATCCACAATTTTTCTGTGGAATAGGAGGTAAATTTTATTGATATACCGATAACTTTATTGACGTATTATAAACTTAGGATAATAATCAAACCCTTAATTTTGTGCTTCTTCAGGATGGTAGTGGTGATGCATGGAAGTCATCAGCTTGTGACCTTCAGGTCTCGCCATTGCCATGCCCATCTCCTTCACCTTCCAATCTCCGTTGGAGATTCGAGACCAATTCCTGTCACTTCCAAACACATATCGATCAATGTCTCCTACTCCTTTATCTTAATTTGAATTTTTCAATCTTTCTTTAAAGTACTGGAAGTAACAGCAATAAGAAATCAAAAATGGGTTATTTCAGAAACCAGGTATTTTGAGCAGTTTCAAGAGCTGGATTATAACCTGTAGATGAAAAAACTAGTGTAACTGAAAACCAGTTATTTCAGCTATGACTATCACTGCTGTCCAATGCTGGGGCATTTGAATCACGCTCTCTGCCAAAGTTTCAACTACCTCTCATTGTACCCTGAAATGAGATCCTCTCCACTGTCCTCCCTACCTCTCCCACAGTGGTACACCATCACCTACATTACCTACACAATGCCCTCGACTGCCCTTATTCCACCACTGCTCCCAACCGCAGGCCCCACGGCTCATATACCTGCAATAGACCTGTCCCGTACACCTTCTCACTATCACCTACTCCAGTCCTGTCACAGGCATCTCCTAGCCCATCAAAGGCAGGGCCACCTGCGAAAGCAGCCAGGTGACCTACCGACCATGCCACATTCTGCTCGGGCACGACAACTGATGAGCTGTCTATCTACGCGAATGTCCACCGCCAAACTGTGGCCGAGAGACAGCTGGAAAACCCAGTTCCCGATCGTGCAACCCGACACGATGTTCTCTACTCCGACAATTGCTTTACAGCCTGTACCGTCCAGATTCCTCCCAGTGACACCAGCTTTTCAGAACTGTGCAGATGGAAAAACCCCCTTCAATATACCCTATGTTCCCATAAACCCCCTGGCCTCAACCTTGGCTAGTCCCTGTCCTTTACCTGCCTCCAACTGCAGCCATACACGTACCTTCTGTCCCACCTGTTGAGTCCTTTGCCCTTGTGTACTTCTCTCCTCTCCCCTTTGCTGCCTCCCCAGCACAGCCTCCTAATGCTGCAGCTAGCAGCCTTATCCTGCCCCGACTCTGTCTCTGTATCTCCCACAGGAAGCTCACCATCTTCCTCCTCCCCTACCCTGCAATCCTTCCCCACTCCACGCCTCTTCTGTACTCCCTCTACCCGGCCCAGCAAATACTGCTCCTCACTGCAGACACAGTTACAGTCTGGGATTAGTGCCCAGAGACGACAGTGGCCGTGTGTGCCTTCTACTTACGCACGTACGAATGTGCACATTTTTTTGTCTTTGTGTGACGGAGGATGCAGTCCGATAACTGATAATAAATTGGCCTGTCTGCCACCCTATGCCTCCTCTAAATGGTGGAATAGCAGCCTATCCCTTCCAATCACATCTTCGTATAACCCTGGCCTTACAGGCAGTCTCACTCGATAGGCTCTGCGCGAACCTACAAAATGGGCAGCACGGCGAACGTGTGGTGCTCGAGAAAGAGCTGCAGTTTGCTAGTGGTTGGCTCCTACCACTCATCTCCCTGAAATGTCAGTCACAGAGTTAGTCACATCCGAGTGTGTCAGGAGTTTTGTTCCTGTAAGCAATTATACAGATTGGATAAGTCTACAAATGCAGATTTAGCCACTATGCATCTTGACTACAAGACTATGGTATCAGATGTCAAAGTAAAATTTTAGAGTGCTCTTTCCAAGCATCACTTCTGTGTTATCATCTACACCTACCTCAGTATTCAATAAACCACTGTGAAATGCAAAGCACAGGATCCTTCCCATTGTACTGTGTATTAGGATTTCTTCCTGTACCATACACATATGAAGCACATGAATACCTCTGTGTGCATGTACTCAATCTAATATCATTAGCAAAAATCTCAGATGTCCGGCTCAGTTATTCCTTTATTATTCCACAATACTTTGCAAACAGACTCATTGCCATCTTCAGGTGGGTCTGCTAACTGTTGCTCCGCTCCTGTTGGCATCCTATATATGATGACAATTACCCCTCCATCAATCTGTTACTATCGCTATCTGTGACACCGCACTGGATTGTGGCAGTGGTGGGGATAGCGTTGCCCTGCTCTGAACTCGGTCTCTAATGTCCGAGCTACCGCTGCTGGGTGCTGACCTCTTTGCACAGAAACACTTTTCTTTTTCTAGGCTTCGTACAGGTTTCCTTGCCTAATTCAGTTGAAGGGCACCACCTTTATTAAACAGATTATCTTGAACCGTAACTTCAGTGATCTCTAATGTTGTAATCCATAGTAAGGCCAGTCTAATACTATGGCTGATTTGAAGGTCTGATGTAGTTCAGTATGCCGTCTATGCTCACAGCACCTCATTTCTACCGTGCATACAGTTTCTGCAGTTTACTCTTTGCTGCACTGGCAAATTGGTAGACCTCTGGTTTGTGAAGGCTTAGATCATCCTTCACTGAGACTAGTAGCGTCAAGGTACTAGGGAGATGACAATATACACATTTAACATTACATCACTCTGAGATCCTGCCAATGTTCCCGTAAACATTGGCAAGATCTTGGAGCATCATAATGTTAAATGTATATCGCTTACGCAATCTTCCTCCTCCTGGGGATTATGTGATTTAAGAGGCCCTTGAAATTAGGGTGGAATGCTGCATTCATAAAGACAAGTGTTTCTGTACGGATAGGTCTGCACCTCACAGTAATAGCTCGGACACTGGAAACAGAATTCAGAGCAGTGCCACTACTCCCACAACTGCCACCACCACTGTAGTGGCTGCAGGGACAGTGATAGGAGTGGAGTGCTGGAGAAGCTAATGACCAATATATATAGGATGCTCACAGGAGGAGAGCAGCACTTCAAGATAGCAACGAGTCTGTCTGCCAAAGTATTGTGGAATAATTATGACTCGACCTGGCCAAACGTGCAAGAATTCTACATATTGAAAATATGCCAAGAAAACATCAGATTGCAAATCTAAAACCATCTTTGCGATCCCTACGGAATCGCACAGGCATTTGTGTGACCAGACTCATTGTAATCGTAGGCTACTAAATTTTCATGTTTTATGAAGTAAACAGTTTTACATTTAAAGTGCTTTGTCAATCTCCTGACCACACTGAAATCTTGTCAACATCTGCTTCAATTTTGGCACCTTCTTGCTGATAGTGTATCAGTATCAGTAGCTGCATCCTCTGCAAAGAGCTTGAGGTAACTTATAATATTTTCAGGCAGGTCATTAATGTAGACCATGCACAGCAAGAGTTGCAATCCATTTGCCTGGGACTCTCCTGCACTTATTTTAAATCTCTTGGCATAATGACAGTGCCGAGCATGTACATATATAACTGTTTAATATATTCCAGAGAAAATCTGAAAAAACTGAATGTGAGATGTGATGTGTATGCACACAGTACAAGAAACAGTCACCTGCTGGACTTGCCTACCACAAGACTTGCTGTAGTCCATAATAACTATAAGTACTCAAGCATAAAATTTTTCAATAAGTTACCATGCTCAGCTCATACAGTACTACTAAATAAATATAAGAATACATTGCAAACCTGGCTAAAAAACAACGAATTCTATACAACTGAAGAATTCTTAGAAACTAATCATCAAAATATATGTTTTACCTAAGCTATGAAGAAAATGTTTTGATATTATATAAGCTAGTTATTTACTGTGATTATTTTCTTACGTGTGTATTTAATTATTGTATAAAACATTGTTTTACACAATGCTGAAGAAAAGGTCTTTACTTCCTTTTCTCCCCTTGCTGTAACTATTTGAATATCATACTGAAACTAAAACCCTCTGTAAACTTTGACAAAGCCAATTGTATGAAAAATACTGAAAGGCTAATAAAAATATTCTATTCTATTCTGTTCTACTTCTACTTCTGTCAATGACTCCCTCCAAGATAACATGCTCTGACCTCCATTCCAAGAAATCCTCACTCCAGTTACAAATTTCATTTGATGGCTCCAGTTGATTATACGTTAATAATAACTGTTGGTGGGATATCTAGTCAAATGCTTTTTGGAAACAAGGAGATACTGCCTCCACCTGATTACATTTATTCATGGCTTTCAGGATGTCATGTGAGAAAAGTGTAAGTTGGCCTCTGCACAGTCAATGTTTCCAGAATCTGTGCTCATTGGCACAGAGGAGGTCATTCCATCTGAGATATCTCATTACACTTGAACTTAGAATAATAGTGTTCTGTCATAGGATCCTTGACTAGATAAAAAATCTACTCACTAAGCAGCGGCAGGGAACACATGCACAAGAGGATTTAACTTCTACAAGCTTTTGGAGGTAGTGGCTCCCTCTGGCAGAAGAGTTGAAGGGGAAGGAAGAGGGGTGAAGGAAAAGGATTGGAGAGGTTTAGGGAAAGGGATACAGCTCATAAAAGTCACCCAGAGCTCTGGGTCCAGGGGGACTTACCAGGCGGGATGAGAAGGAAAAACTCCTTTCTTTCCTTCTCGTCCTGTTCGGTAAGTCTCTCCTGATCTGGAGCCACTAGCTCCGAAAGCTTGTAAAAGTTAAATCCCTTTGTGTGTGTGTTCCCCTCCCATCGCTTGGTGAGTAGATTTTTTTATCTACCGATTTACATTATATGAATATAATAGAGGGAAACATTCCACGTGGGAAAAGTATATCTAAAAACACAGATGATGTGACTTACCGAACGAAAGTGCTGGCAGGTCGATAGACACACAAACAAACACAAACATACACACGAAATTCAAGCTTTCGCAACAAACTGTTGCTTCATCACACACACACACACACACACACACACACACACACACACACACACACACACACACACACACACATCCGCTCCCGGGATTGGAATGACTCCTTACCCTCTCCCTTAAAATCCACATCCTTTCGTCTTTCCCTCTCCTTCCCTCTTTCCTGATGAAGCAACAGTTCGTTGCGAAAGCTTGAATTTCGTGTGTATGTTTGTGTTTGTTTGTGTGTCTATCGACCTGCCAGCACTTTCGTTTGGTATGTCACATCATCTGCGTTTTTAGATTTACATTATATTATCAATAACTGAATATCTTCTTTGTGTTACTCTATGTTATGTATGTTTTGTTACCCATTCATACACACAGGGTAGCATCCAAAAATGGTTTGGGAGTAAGCTGAAAGGAGGTAAGAGGGCATTTAATACATACAAATTCTTTAGGCAGACATTGCAGATAATTAATCTGATTTTGACTGTATGTCAATAGTGTCCTACTAAATTTTCATGTTTTATGAAGTAAACAGTTTTACATTTAAAGTGCATTGTCAATCTCCTGGCCACACTATTTCTGTAACAACAGCAGAAGCATAAAAGTCATCTAGGGACAATTACACTGTGGTAAATAAAAAAAAAATATTACTGATAAGTTGTACAGATACAAGAACAAAATCCAGAAGCAATATAATCATAGGATTAAAGAGTGGTAGCCTTTAACAAACACCTTACAGTGTTTCTAGGACTGCAGTTAAATGTTTATTTATGATATGGTGAACTGCTGAACAAAAGGTAGAGTAAATGCAGTTATCTCTAAAGATCACTTACGGACTGGTGTTAAATTGATACAGTTCTGTGTATTCACTTCATAAATATGAATACCATGTTATGGTGTGGCATTCTGTTCTGATGGAAATGCAAGTGCTACAGAATAATCATATAAAATTTGAAACTGCACATCTGAGTTAATTAAAAAGAACATTGTAAAACAATTTAATATGTGACACATCTGGTAATATATATTTGTTACCTGTTCACAATAATGAAACTAGAACTACAAGTGATTTTTATAGTGATGTACACAGCAGTGCCCGGTATCAGAAAATATTCTCTGTCCATGTAATAAATTCTTCAGTTGAGTTGAAAAAGATGCTTGAGTCTAACAGTTCCTGTGGCACTAAGAAATACATAAATTGCCTACATTGACACTTTTTTCAAGTATGTATGTTCTGTGCTTAATGTGCCTCATATGTTTATGCTGCAGTTTTGATTGTTTCAGTGCTGTCAGGTACCTAGCAAGCTGTCAAAATTAGGCTGACAAACAGTAATTACTGTGTGAGTGAAACTGTGTGTGTGTGTGTGTGTGTGTGTGTGTGTGTGTGTGTGTGTGTGTGTGTGTGTGTGTGTCTTGTTGATTCTCTGGGTTGTACAGTTCTTTAAAACTGACTTGTCTGTATTTCTGCACAAAATCAACAAAAGATTAAGAAATATTATGGTCATTATCAGTAGAGCTAGCTTTGTTTCTTACCTGGCCACGTTCGTTGAGCTGGTTGTACTCACTTATGGCAGATATAAAAATAAATGCGACACAGTTTTCAAAACAGTGAACCCATTTGGGGCGCTCAGACCTCTGCCCTCCTACATCGACAATGCTGGAATACAAAATAGCACTAATTAATCACCCCACAATACATCAGGAAGTGTCCGTATGGTAAAACTTGTTGTTATGAAACGTATATGAACAGAAAAGTCGTGGAAGGTCTGTCCCAAAAACAATGGTAAAGTTTTTTTTTTTAATTTCCAGAACTGTTGGTGGACAAATGTTTCAGTTCATTTATGCTTTTTTTGCATCTTGTTTTCTGTAAATCCCATCTTGAAGAAAAACCTTCAGGAACATGGAAAGAGTTGAGTCACACATTAACATGCAGAAAAACCTACTGCGGGCAACTTTTTGTTTATTCTACTAGTAGAATATTTCAATTAGTTCTTATCTAGTGATACTGCCAATTATAAGGGTTTCTTCTTGATTACTTTGTGTTTGTGTGTTCTGAGTAAAGTGGCTATTTTAGAGAGGAAAAAAAAAAAACACTGTTCCACCTATTATGCTATTCAAATGCTGCCTTAATTTAAATTAATCATTTAAGTAGTGTTACACAGAACATTATCTATACATTGGTAAAGTTGAAGCCTGTTTATTGTGAACTTTAGTGTTAGCAAAAATGTACATCCTCTAAATCCACAGGTCTTGATAGACCATAGAAGAAGATGCTATGTTCTTCCTTAGCATTATTTTCGAATATTGGGGAACTGTGAATTTGCTGCCTGATGTCTTCCAGCAACAAGTTAAAGATTTTTGCACCATAATGTAAAATAACTTTCTAATTCTACCCAATTATTTTTATTTCTGGTATTATGCATATTCCTGACAAACTTTCAGTTGGGGCAATGACCAACACAACTGGAAAAAAAATATATTTTACTCTATGCGGTGAAGCAATAAAGACACCGGACTTGTAATGTGCATTTCTGGCTTTGTTGCTGACAAAGGGAAGAGTGGAGGAATAACCTTGGGACTCTCCATGACACGCAATTTTGGTCTGGCTGTGAGCCTTCTTAGAAACAGGTCATTTGTCTGAGCTCTGTCGGAATTACGCTGCACTCTAAAGTGGAATGTGTCAACATCAAATTACAAAACTTGAAAATTCCACCACAGAAACTTAAAGAGTTGTCAAAACAAGCTGACGGCGATCATGTCTATCTCGTATGCAAGTTTCCAAGTGGGTTAAAAAGTTCAAGGACATTAGGGAAGATGTCAAAGATGATCCAAAATTGGGCCATCTTTCCATTTGGAAAACTGAAGAGAATGTGGAGAAGGTCAGTAGAATTGTGTGAGAAGGCCGCCACCTGAGCATTCAAGCAATTTCAGAACTTGCCTACATCAATAAGGAAACTGTTAGACAGATTCTGCATGATGATCTGGGCATGATAAGGGTTTGTGCTAAAGTGGGCCAAGAATCCTCACAAATGAGCAAATGCAACGTCAAGTGGACTGCTGTGGTGGCGCTCTTGAAAACATTGAAAATTACCCTGATTACCGTAGCAGAGTAATTACGTGTGATGACACAGCAATATTCCAATATGATCGTGAGGCTAAGTGACAATTCAGGCACTGGAAGAACCCTCAATCCCCTAGGAAGAAGAATGCAATATGAGCAAATCAAAATTCAAAGCAATGATGATTGTTTTCTTTGATATCTGAGGGGTTTTCTACATTGATTGGGTGCCTGAAGGTTAAACTGTCAATCAATCTTATTATGTAACAGTTCTGAAAACCCTCATGAAAGTGTGTGATGGTAGAGACCAGATCTGTGGAAGAACTGCTCACAAATTCTTCATCAGGACAATGTGCTGACGCATAACGCGATGTCCGTGAAGAGATTTTTGGTAAAAAACGACATTCCAGAAATGAAACATCCATTGTATTTGCCTGACCTAGTACTGTGTGACTTCTTTGTCTTCCCAAAACTGAAGTCTGTGCTCAGAGGAACCAGGTTCGAGTCCATGGATGCAGTGAAGGAAAAAGTGACGAGCCTCCTCAACAGCACAACAGAAAAAGACTTGCAGCCTGCTTCCAACAGAGGAAAATTTGTGTGGAGCGTAGCAGGGGTCGGGATTTCTTTATTGCCACACCTTGCATAATCACAGTTTTTGTTTTGCCTACTGGCTACAGGTTTCAGTTCATCCTCAGGCCATCCACCAGTTGCAGTCTTCATGCCAAGGATGCCCATACCTGCAGGCAAGGGGAGACTGCGGTCCCTCCTATCTCTAAGGGACAGGGAAAAATATAGTGTATTCAGGTGTTTTTATTTGAAAAAAAAAAATTTAAAAGTCACTATTAAACAGGCTTTTAACAAGGCCAGATCTGAAATTTTTTTATGGCTACTTACAAGTTGCCATTTATCTTCCAAAATATTAAAAATATATTGTATGGGTGCCCTTGCATCCTGTTCAATTAAGAAGTAGGTGTATCAAATACAACTATCTGGGAAGCGAGTGTTACAACTGCAAGTTGGTGGATGGCATGGTGATGCTGCTGTGTACCAAAACTGGTAGCCAGTAGGCGAAATAAAAATTATTACTAGAGACTAAAGCTTACATGTCTCTCTAGCATCATGATTTTAATCTCTTATTTTAACCACAGATACCATCAGGGAGTAAGTGTATTAAAAAGTAGGTGTAAAAATGCATAGGTCTCTGAGGAGGATAATGCAAGATGCTCAGTTATCTACTTTACATAGTATTCTTACTGCATGCTTAATTAGAATAAATACTTGTTTAGACTGAGCTGCATTTCTCATGAAGATTATACCATAGGTCAGAACTGAGTGAAAATATGTCAGCAGTTCTGTCTACAGTTCAACACAATGAGAGAGATTTCTAAGTGGAAAGCAAAAAGACTGAGCTCTTATGGTTAACTTCTTAACATGCTGGTGCCATCTTGGTCTGTTAGTCATTTGGATGTCCAGAAATTGCATGCAGGGAGCCTCACAGAGTGTGTGCTCATTAATCTCTATCTCTGGTATCTTTGTCATTTCTCATTTGTTTGGAATTTCATATTATGATTCATTATAAGATTAAATATTAAGTTGTGTACCTTCAAACCAGTTGTAAGACTTTTCTGTTATTCGGCTAGTATAGTGTGGTATGGATATGTTTGGGGTCTTTTGCAGTATATTATTGTCTCAGTAAACATTGTGAGGAGTTCTCTAATGTCCCAGGTAAATCATTTATCTAATCTGAGAACAAGAATGAGCCAAGCATCATATCTTGTGGGATACTGTATTTCATGTTTCCCCACTCTGAACATAGCTTTGTATTTGGGGTATAATTTATTAATGGACCAACCATTTTCTGTTATTGGGAGGAGTACCTTAGATGCTGTAATATTTCAGATTGTCCACTGCAATGTTATCATCAACACAATTGAAGGTTATTTGAAATACAGTAATCAGCCATTTTATGTAAGTTTTATCCATTGTGGATGTGGAACACTGTGACTATAATATGAGAAGGTTTGAAGAGATTACCACAACCAATCGCCTTTTTAAATAGGTGTATTTCAGTAAACCATGGCAAGTTTCAAGCTGCCTAGCAGTTTCTGAAAACATTTTATGGAACTTCGGAAGTTACATAGAAAGGATGCCGTTGTTGTATTTCATCGAGTAATTTAATACAGAGCTCTGAAGTTCAAGCACCATTGTCATGGGAAAATTAATGTTAATGATTGAAGTTCTTAGCAAAATTACAGAAAATGGCAACAAAATATTTTTCTTATTTAGTCAAACAAGAATGCAGCTTGTGAGAGCATACATTGCTTTGTCTGCAGAGATTTTGCAGAACCAAACTGAGTAGATGTTAAAAGCAGCTTCTCAAAAAAGTGGTTCAGTATGCTACTTCACAAAACTTTTTCAGAATGGAGGAAGGAGGGAGATGAGTCTACAACTGAGTCATTTGTTTGCTTCCATTTTTATAAATGGGTGTCATCATTACATATTTAATTCTTTTGGGAATTACGCCTCAACTCATTATGTGTCATTCAGATGGGGACATTAAGCTCTATGAACCATTTGGTGCTGTTACAGAGTAGCTGACTGCATACTGGCACCAGAACGCACTCTTTTGCCTCCATTTAGCTCTGAACTCAATTGTAACAGGATAGTCATGACACAAGATCATACAAACATACAAAAAAACTTGCCCACAGATCACATATTGTACACCTAACTCAGTAACAGGTGGGCAGAAGGCAACAGAAAACTTCTCCCAACTAGAGTTCATCCACAACAAAATTTACAGTTTCCATCTTGTTTCCAGTACTCAGAGGAGAATATGGGACAGACTCCAACGATAATAAATATTTTGTTGTGCCCTTTAGTCTGAATACTGGTTTGATGCAATTCTTATTGCTAGTCTGTCCTACTGCATCTGATATTTGTATGAATCTGCTTACTGTATTCAAAGCTTGGTCTCTTTCTACAATCCCCCCCCCCCCACACACACACACTTCCCTCCATTACCAAAGTGGTGGTTCCTCAATGTTGCAGGACGTCATATCAACCAATCACTTCATTTAATCAAGTTGTACCATAAATTTCTTTTCTTGTCAGTTTGATTCAATATATTGCATTAGTACCCATCTAATCAGCAGTATTCTTCTGTAACACAACATTTCAAAAGCTTGTAAGTTGTCCTCACCTGAACTTTTCATCACCTCATTTCATTTCTGTAGTAGGCTGCTTTCCACAAAATAAAAAAATGCTTTTTATGATTTAAATTTATATCCAGTTTTAACACATTTTCCTTCAGAAAAGACTTCCTTGCTATTACCAGTTTGCATTTTTATATCCTCCCTACTTCACCCATTATCAATATTCCATATCTGTTTGGAAAAAGTGAACACCAAGACCAATAGATGTGATCACTAGGAAATTTATTCCACCAATTAGGGAAATGACATTACACAAATTATAAGGATTACAGGCCTGTACATGCACTGTGACTTTTTAAATTCAGAACAGAATGGTGCCACTATGTGCCGCATTCAGAGCCACTAGATGTTGTGGCACGGAATCAAAGAGCACCTGAATATGCTGCCAGAGAATACTCTGCTGTGCAGTTTCTAGGTGCATCCACAAAGCACCATCTGTGGCTGCCTGAGGACCTGAATGAACAAGTTGCCAACTGACCGTATCCCAGACACGTTTGATTGGCGACATGTTAAGCAAATGGGCAGCCAGGGAAACAGTGGTACCCGTCGTTATTTGAAGGCTTGCACATTCCTTGCAAGATGCGGCTGGGTGTTGTCCTTCTGAAATATGGTATGCACAATGGCTTGCAGGAGGGGCAGTGCCTGGAATGTTTCCTTAATTTCCCTACTGGAGGTGTTAGGAATACGCCATTGAAAGAGTCTGGTAGTCAATCCATAATTTTTGTATCTCACTAAATTTCTTGCTTCTCTTACTTTTTCTTGTGGGCACTGTACAATACTGATGCTGGAAGGGTCCTGCTGATAAGTACCCTTGAACCGTGACACTGTTTCTCCCCTGTGGGCTTTGATTCTTTGCATCGAAGATGCTGAAAGAGGCTTCCCTTGTTCCAGTGGAATAACACACTCGGAGATGTTGAACTCTGTGTATTTCCTATCATGTACAATTCTAATGTCTCTTAATGGATTGACTGCACGTGCATTACATTCCAGCTAGATGCTGTTGTGCATCTGTCTCACATAAGACCCAGAACAATAGTCGGCTGCTGTGGCCGTGCGGTTCTAGGCGCTTCAGTCTGGAGCCACACTGCTACTACGGTCACAGGTTCGAATCCTGCCTCAGGCATGGAAGTGTGTGATGTCCATAGGTTAGTTAGGTCTAAGTATTTCTAAGTCTGAGGGACTGATGACCTCAGATGTCAAGTCCCATAGTGCTTAAGAGCCATTTGAACCATTTTGAACAATAGTAAAGTAAAATCTGAACATCAATTCTGTGACGATTTCTTTGGTGTTGTAGACATCATACGTGCTCTGTGCCTTTCCCTCGTGGCCCTACAGAGCAAACAACTCCACCTGGCAGGCAGAGGTGCCAGTCCACAGCCGGCATCACCAACAGCACAGGATCAGTACAATTCTGACCTGCACAAACCATCAAAAAAGGTCCCGAAAGGGGGCGCTTTCTACTTCCTAACTACCTTAACCCGTGAACATCTTTTGTTTGCCAATGGATACCAAGGATGTGGAACATCTCATTCTATGTAAGACATGTTACATCTTATGCCTCAGACTGTGAAACCTCCCTGATGTGATGGTAGCTGTTCATATTACTCTCAAAATCCCATGCTAAAAGATAGGCAATGGCACTCCAAACCACCACACTTGACATTTGTCCACTATGTTTATCAACAATACAGTCTGTCACATTGTGTTCACCTCTGTGATGTCGAACACATACATGTTGTAGGACAAGTCACAGCGGGACTCGAGCAAAAATACTACAATTTGCCACTCGGCACGCCAGTCTCGGTGTTCACGTGCCCGTTGCAGTCTGCAGTGTTGGTGGGTTCTGGTCAGAGGAAGCTGACATAATGGCATGTGTGCCACAAGTCCAACCCACAGAAGACAGTGTCAGGAAGTCAACACAGACACGTCCACACCCGTTGCCGTACTCCAGCATCACGTCAATGCTGTAGATGAAGCTATTCTGTCTGTTATGGCCGAGCAGATGAGATGCTGGTCATCCCGCATTTTGGTCACACTGTGTCGTCCGGTACCATGTCGGCACTGCGTACAGCCCTCTTCTCTCCCTCAGTTCCACGTACGCCTCATTGCTGAAGCAGCGTGCACTGTACGACACGTAATGTCACGGAACAACAGACCCAACTCCCGGAGACCGATCATTCTGCCCCGTTCGAATGCGCTCACGCACCGATACTCCACCCTGTGATATCAGCAGGCACAGTGGCACTCGGTTACATGTGTCCACTTCATATGATGGCTCCACACTGGCTGAGCATTGTGTAATACTGACCTGTCCAGTCACACAAAAGAGGATGCAGTTGGGCCTACGTTCACTCCACCTCTCTGTTGTTTATCACTTATTATGGTTCCTCTGTTCTGCACATCCTCTTAAAATGGAATGCTGCTGACCACTGCTTCAGAGTGTTCACTTTTTAGAAACAGTAGTGTGAGTTGCTGCCAAAATACAAGGTTTACAACTTTGTTTCCGCCGTTTTTTCCCCAACATTTGAGGCTTTAATGAAATAAATTGGTTACGTATGTATCATTCAAAGTATTTTCCATCACTGGCCACTACTTTCTCCCATCTTTTGGGCAGTGTATGAATCCCGTGTCGAAAAAATTGTTCATCTTTTGAAGCAATCCTCAAATCGATCCAATTTGTGACTTTTTCGTGAGATTGGAAATGTGCTCAGCCAGCCCATGCGCCGTTGATCTAAACAGGCGACAGTCAGAAGGAGCAATGTCTGGAGAATATGGTGGGTGGGGTAAGACTTCCCATTTTAGCGTTTCCGAGTACGTTTTGACCTCTTTTGCAATGTGGGGTCGAGCATTGTTGTGTTCCAACATCACTTTATCGTGCCTCTCGCTGTATTTCGGCTGTTCGTCTTTTAATACTCTGCTCAAACACATTTATTGCATTTGAAAATGAGCATTTGTGATTGTTTCACTAGTTTTAACACCTCATAGTACATGACACCGAGCTGGTCCCGCCAAATGCAGAGCACGATCTTGGAGCCGTGAATATTCGGTTTGGCCGTCAACGTGGAAGCATGGCTCGGATATGCCCATGATTTTTTGCATTTAGGGTTATCATAGTGAACCCATTTTTCGTCCCCAGTCACAATGCGGTGCAGAAATTCCTTCCATTTTTGCCTCTGAAGCAACTGTTCACAAGCCCACAAACGCCATTCAACGTCTCTTGGTTTCAGCTCACATGGGACCCAAGTTCGTTCCTTCTGAATCATGCCCATAGCCTTGAGACGTTTTGAAATGGCTTGCTGTGTCACTCCCACTAATCGTGCCAATTCTTCTTGAGTTTGATGTGAGTCTCCTCTCAGCAATGTCTCCAATTCTGCATCTTCGAAAACATTCTCTCTTCCACCACTATGCTGGTCTATGGTGTTAAAATCACTGTACTTGAAGCTTTGAAACCACTCATGACACATTCTTTCACTAATAGCGTCCTTACCAAATGTACTTGAGAGCATTTGATGAGATTCAGCTCAGTAGCACTTCCCACAAATGGAGAGAATTATGCTCGTAAACTGACATTTTCAATCAAGAACAACTTTATGATGCAGACACAAAGTGACTAATGTTTGAACGAGGTTATGTTGGCCGAGGTCCAAGCTAACTGCGTGCTGTCTGCGATCTGTTTCTTTTGACCACTACTTACCATTGTCGCCACCTATCGGCAAAGAGCGGAAGCAAAGTTGTACAACTTGTAGCGTAACTTGTCAACGACTTTCAGCTTCTCAGTCTCTAATTCCCTCACACCCCATTACTTATGTTTTACTTATGTTGAGGTGCATCTTATATCCTATTTTAAAGGCACTATCCATTCTGATCAACTCATCTTGGAGGTTCAGTGCCATCTCTGACAGCAGTAGAGCGTCATTTGCAAACCTCACAGTTGTTATTTCTTTTTGCTGAACTTTAGTGACCTTTCCTACTCGGTCTATGTGCAGTGTGAATAACTCTGGGAACAGGCTACAAACTTGCCCCATTCTCTTCTCAACTACAGGCTCTGTTTCCTGTCCCATCTGGTGCCTGGAAAAGTAGTAGAACGCTTCTTGTTTCCTGTATTTTATCCTTAATAACTTCATAATTTCAAAGAGTGTCTTTCAATCAGTACTCTCAAAAGCTTTTCCTTCTAATAAAAACACATTTCAGAAAATAACTAGAGCAATAGCAGCCTTATGTTTTAATAGTGATCCACATCTGTATCGTACTTTTAACA
This sequence comes from Schistocerca americana, assembly GCF_021461395.2. Lineage (NCBI taxonomy): Eukaryota > Metazoa > Arthropoda > Insecta > Orthoptera > Acrididae > Schistocerca > Schistocerca americana. The sequence goes on along the minus strand of NC_060128.1, from coordinate 80,942,474 downwards.
CAAGTTACACTTAATAAGTAATGATGACGCAAGAGGTGCAAGTACTTTTTAAAAAGAAAGAGGTAATTCTTCACCAATGACAAGCAAATTGCCTTAACAGAACATAAACAAGTAACAAAACACTGATGGATTTAACAACAGGAATTGAGAAGATGGACTAAAAACAAGTAGCACGGATCAAACTAAGAAATAAAAAAGTGCTTTCATACAAAAAATGTCGGTCTGTTTCTTGCACGTAACAGCCATTTTACAGTAATTACTCCTCAGCCTTGTGAGCTTTTAAGTACAGCCAAATAGAAATTAAATGCATACACTAATAAAAGCATACCAGAGTTTCTTTTCGTAGCTCTGGATGGGTAGACGATACTCGATGACACCCGACGTGGGGCTCCTGGACCTGAGGACGTCCTGCTCTGAAGGGATGTAGTCCGGTGCAGACATGACGTCCAGCCTCCTCATGAAACTGGGACAGTGCAAAGCAGTGTTACAAGCACTCTTTAGATAAAACTGTTCTAGAAATTTGTACCGTTTAGGTCTCACTGCTACTAACTTACATATTTTTATTTCCTTCACTGCTCCTGAAACTCTGTTATTATTGTTGTTGTCTTTGTTATTAGGGTTAATGCTGTCATTGGAACCTGACTATACAATGTGTAGCACCATTAATAATAAGAACTGATGCAGGTGAAAGCATACGGTAATAGAATCAGAGGTATTCCAGTAAACGTGGGTCGTCAAACGAGCCACTTGTGAGATAATTGCAAATGTGTGGTTACGAGCTGCCATAGACTCCAGTATTAAATATTTGCTCTAATGAATTCAAATTTATTTTCGACCAGTTGTTAACCCACGGCTGTAGTCGCATATCAGTGCTTTTGTTACGATGATGATTGGAGACGGTGAGTAAGAAAGATACTATACGTGCGATTATGTCAACTGCCTTCGTGTGTCTGCCTCTTCTGGTAATCACAGCTCATAATGTGCACCTCACTCTTCCCCGTCCCGAGATGTCCGACGCACGATGAGGTGGCGTGTGCAGCGTCGCTGACGAGCAGTGCATACAGAGGGCCGTGGGCAGGAGTGCACATCAGTCAATCGTGCCACTGAAGTAGCAACGGATTTAATACACCGAAGTTACATAAGCATAGTTTTCGTATCATGTAGCACATATCAACAACTAAAAACATTTTCAGAAATACGATAAAGATCAAGAGTGAGAGAGTAAATAGCTTCTTTGAAGAGCAAGTATTATTCCCTAATTCATATAACAGCCTTCAAATCAATAAGTATCTTGTACTACACACTTTCAAAAGTAGTCAGTGTTCCTTGTCAGGATTCAAGCTATCTCCATACCAAATGTTAGGTTAGTTGTGAAAACTTAACAGACAGAATTACTTTCACTTAATAATAATAGTATGGATAAAACTTTGAATCACAATATCTTTTTCTCTCTGTGATTAAATTTGAATGAAATAAAGCCTATATGATGCTCAAGTTAACTGTAAAAATGCCACGAAAAAAATTAGCCTGTTCAGACAGACGTATGACAGTTTTAGATAAAATTTGTTCAGTAAGACAGACCCAGTTTAATTTATTTGCAGTTCACAACAGTCTACATACTGAACAAAAGAGAAAGGTCCAGTCTTCTGTTTCTTAACCACTGTTTGCATGAACAGCCACTGGGGTGGTGATAGTTTTGTAAACAACCGCTGGGTACTCGTGCCAATATGCAGTTGTGAGTAAAATGGCTATGGTGCAGCAGAAGGTTTTCTGCATTCTTGAGTGTGCAAGAAGTTAAATGAAAAGAAGTGTCATGTGGTGAGGGCTTCCCATCAGGTAGACCGGTTGCTTGGTGCTCGGTGCTTTTAATTGACGCCACTTTAGTGACTTGCTTGTCAATGAGGATAGTATGATGATGGAGACAAGACAATACTCAGTCCCCGAGTGGCGGAAATCTCGGACACAGTTGGGAATTGAACCCGGACACCGTGTGTGGCATTCTGCCACACTGACCACTTGACTGTGGAGGCAGACTGCAGTTACAGTGCAGTGGGCATTTCATCTCCAAGTTGGTACTGAACCCCCAGCTATAAAATGCTTAAGCTGTTTGTTCAGCCAATTTCAACAAACTGGATGTCTCTGTAAAGAAAAAAGCCAGGCCAACCACCTCCCTGAACATGTTGGGACAATGGCATTTTCCTCAGCTTTCCAACAAGATGAAGCTCCACCACACTGACACTGTCATGTCTGAGGATTTTTAAACTGATCCCTACCTCGGTGATCGACGAGAAGTTGAGATCTGGCTCTACGCTTCTGGCCACCGAGCTCTCCTGATCTCGTGCCCTATGATTCTTTCTTGTGGGGCTATGTTAAGGAGGTTGTTTATGTCCCATATCTACCAACAACTCTGGTTGACCTCTAGAACTGTGTCACTGCTGTGTAACGCAAGCCATGCTTCTTCACATGTGGGATAAATTTGACTACTACTTTGGTGTTTGCTGTGCAGCAAATGGGAAACACACTGAACATTTACAACCTGTGTAAGCATAGGATTTCATGGCTGTTGTCACAGTTTACAACACCATGTGGAAGGTCATTTGCAATAGTGGCCAAAACGTCAGAGAATTTTGCACATTGACAGTGTGGTCACATGTCCAGAAGAATGTTATTGATTTATAACTGGTGCTTTTGAAACTTCCTTCTTTCATTTGTATGTAGACTGTTAATGTTCAATTTATACATCATGAAATAAAAATTAGTTAAACTGGGTCCATCTTTTTGAATGATTCAATTTGAATGATCCAATTTTGATGAAATAAAGCCTTTATGGTGACAACAAGTTATGCTCAAACTACCGGTGAAAACCTCCTGAAAATTCATCTAGCAGTTTTGGAGCTACAGATTTCTTATCAGTATAGATTAAGCCTCCAACTAATTGGGCTCAAATTTCACCTGTGACCCACAGTTGGGGAATATGGCACACACACGATGGGGCTGGCACGTTTTGCTGCTGAAGTAAGATGACATCTAATGCAACATGGTCCAAGACGGACAGGTCAAGCTGGGCCCATACCTTGGCCTCTGAGATCACCTGACCTCAATCATTGGGATTTTCCTGTCTGGGGTCACCTCAGAAGTGAAGTGTATAACTCCTTCAGTGATACAGTTGAAGGGTCTGCCCCTGGTAGCCGAGTGGTCAGCTCGACGGAATGTCATATCTAATGGCCCGGGTTTGAGTCCTGGCTGGGTCAGAGGTTTTCTCTGCTCGGGGATTGGGTGTTGCATTGTCCTTATCCAGGACATCATCATCATCATCATCATCATCATCATCATCATCATCATCATCATCATTTCATCCCCAACGACACGCAAGTTGCCAAAGTGGCGTCAACTTGAAAGACTTGCACCAGGAGAACAGTCTATCCAACGGTAGGCTCTAGCCACACAGCATTTTCATATAGTTAAAGTACTGGAGCAGCAAATTGCACAGTCTTCTCAAGAGATGCAGGATGATCTGGGAGAGTTTTAAAGAATTTGTAACATGTTGCCAGAGACAGTACAGTGTTTTATCTATATACAATGATGACACATGAAACAGCCTCTTTAACAGGTACTAGTATACAGTAAACTGTAACACATAATGAACTGAAATAATATTGCAGTTCTAGTTAAGGTAGGTATGAGTGATATTTGAGCCCAACAAGATGGGGACGATCAAAAAGTTTTCATTACAAATATATTTGTACCTAGTTGGACGATACTGCATATTGATATCAATGGCTGCTTGTAACCACACATTCACAGTAATTTTGTAATTGGCTCATTTGTGGACATATACTTCCTGTAACATTTTTACCTTAATTGTCATACATTAAATTCGTGTCAGCTTGTACTATTAATTATGATACCCCTTGCATAGACATGTGTCCAAAAAAGTGTACACTCACTTTGACCTGTCATAGAAAATTATTTCCATACTTGCAAGGTTAAATGTACGGAAAGCAGTAATTTTATGTTTCCCCGACAGATGGCAGGGAATCGTCAACCTACCTGCAAAACTGTCAGTCCCAGGAGACTAATGTCAAAATGGTGGATGTATGATTGGCCTTTGAAGAACAGGTGCAGCTTATTAAATCATATACACAATTTGCCAGTTGTTGTTGTTGTTGTGGTCTTCAGTCCTGAGACTGGTTTGATGCAGCTCTCCATGCTACTCTATCCTGTGCAAGCTTCTTCATCTCCCAGTACCTACTGCAACCTACATCCTTCTGAATCTGCTTAGTGTATTGATCTCTTCGTCTCCCTCTACGATTTTTACCCTCCACGCTGCCCTCCAATGCTAAATTTGTGATCCCTTGATGCCTCAAAAAATGTCCTACCAACCAATCCCTTCTTCTAGTCAATTTGTGCCACAAACTTCTCTTCTCCCCAATCCTATTCAATACCTCCTCATTAGTTACGTGATCTACCCACCTTATCTTCAGCATTCTTCTGTAGCACCACATTTCGAAAACTTCTATTCTGTTCTTGTCCAAACTGGTTATTATCCATGTTTCACTTCCATACATGGCTACACTCCATACAAATACTTTCAAAAACGACTTCCTGACACTTAAATCTATACTCGATGTTAACAAATTTCTCTTCTTCAGAAACGATTTCCTTGCCATTGCCAGTCTACATTTTATATCCTCTCTACTTTGACCATCATCAGTTATTTTACTCCCTAAATAGCAAAACTCCTTTAATACTTTAAGTGTCTCATTTCCTAATCTAATCCCCTCAGCATCACCCGATTTAATTTGACTACATTCCATTATCCTCGTTTTGCCAGTTAACAGTTTAATTCATTTTAAGTTGTGCTTCCTTTGGCAAAACAATTCTACCTTTAAATCCCAGTTCAAGTCTAACCATTCCTGAACCTACTCACAATTTTATCCAGTGATCTGGATCACCATCACTTATCTTTTGCACAAGTCTTGGAGGAAAATAATGTGAGCTGCTTCTCTTCAGAAAGCTTCACACATTACTAGCACTTACACCACTCTCATATGACCACTGCATTGAAGAATTTTGTGGTGAATACTGAAACAGTTATCACTCGTCAGCTGAGCAAGGTCATCCCAATTATTATTTATGCACATCATTCATTGTTTCAAGGAATCAAATTTTTCTAGTGGCCATGTGATTTTTAACCTTGTGAGTATGGGACTGATCCACCTAAAAGGTTGAAAATTACATATCTATGTTTCCGCTTTGGAGGCTCATACATACAACTACCATCTTCACTTTAGTAACTGATTGGATTTTGCAGCTACATCCACAGCTCTAATGCCTTCTGTTGAGGAAAAGTTAAAACAGAAATTTAACCTTGTAAGTTGTTGTTGTTGTTGTTGTTGTTGTTGTTGTTGTGGTCTTCACTCCTGAGACTGGTTTGATGCAGCTCTCTGTGCTACTCTATCCTGTGCAAGCTTCTTCATCTCCCAGTACCTACTTCAGCCTACATCCTTCTGAATCTGCTTAGTGTATTCATCTCTTGGTCTCCCTCTACGATTTTTACCCTCCACGCTGCCCTCCAATACTAAATTGGTGATCCCTCGATGTCTCAGAACATGACCTACCAACCGATCCCTTCTTCTTGTCAAGTTGTGCCACAAGCTCTTCTTCTCCCCAATTCTATTCAATACCTCCTCATTAGTTATGTGATCTACCCATCTAATCTTCAGCATTCTTCTGTAGCACCACATTTCGAAAGCTTCTATTCTCTTCTTGTCTAAACTATTTATCGTCCATGTTTCACTTCCATACATGGCTACACTCCATACAAATACTTTCAGAAACGACTTCCTGATACTTAAATCTATACTCAACATTAACAAATTTCTCTTCTTCAGAAACGCTTTCCTTGCCATTGCCAGTCTACATTTTATATCCTCTCTACTTCGGCCATCATCAGTTTTTCTGCTCCCCAAATAGCAAAACTCCTTTACTACTTTACGTAGTCTCATTTCCTAATCTAATTCCCTCAGCATCACCCGACTTAATTCGACTACAATCCATTATCCTAGTTTTGCTTTTGTTGATGTTCATCTTATACCCTCCTTTCAAGACACTGTCCATTCCATTCAACTGCTTTTCCAAGTCCCTTGCTGTCTCTGACAGAATTACAATGTCATCGGTGAACCTCAAAGTTTTTATATCTTCTCCATGGATTTTAATTCCTACTCCGAACTTTTCTTTTGTTTCCTTTATTGCTTGCTCAATATACAGATTGAATAACATTGGGGATAGGCTGCAACCCTGTCTCACTCCCTTCCCAACCACTGCTTCCCTTTCATGTCCCTCGACTCTTATAACTGCCATCTGGTTTCTGTACAAATTGTAAATAGCCTATCGCTCCCTGTATTTTACCCCTGCCACTTTCAGAATTTGAAATAGGGTATTCCAATTAACATTGTCAAAAGCTTTCTCTAAGTCTACAAAAGCTAGAAGCGAAGGTTTCCCTTTCTTTAATCTATTTTCTAAGATAAGTCGTAGGGTCAGTATTGCCTCACGTGTTCCAACATTTCTACGGAATCCAAGCTGATCTTCCCCGAGGTAGGCTTCTATCAGTTTTTCCATTCGTCTGTAAAGAATTCGTGTTAGTATTTTGCAGCTGTGACTTATTAAACTGATAGTTTGGTAATTTTCACATCTGTCAACACCTGCTTTCTTTGGGATTGGAATTATTATATTCTTCTTGAAGTCTGAGGGTATTTCGCCTCTCTCATACATCTTGCTCACCAGATGGCAGAGTTTTGTCAGGACTGGCTCTCCCAACCTTGTAGGTATGAAAATAAATTTTCCATGACAGTGCATAGTGTGTATACATTTTTTTGATGCAGCCTGTATATCATTTCACGTGAATTAAATATATGAGGAACATTCAATAGGTGATACAATACTTTTTTCTCAGCCAATTTTGGTTAAAAATGCAGAATTTGTTGTGGGACATTGTGGAATATTCCCATTTCAGCCCTTATAGTTTCATGTAGTTCCGATCGGTGGCAGCCCTATACATAGCCTTGAAAATAGCATCTGTAATGGAGGTGGGTTCGAAGCAGAGAGTTTCATTGAGTTTTTTTTTTATGAAACCCAAAGCATGGCAAATATTCATAGGCATTTAACAAAATGTGTACAGAGATCTGCCAGCGAATAGATGCACGATGAGCAGTCAGATGAGGCATGTGTCACCATAGCGACAAGGTCGCGCATACCTCTCTGACCTCCTGCACAGCAGCCGGCCACACACTGCTGTGACGCCTGCAACATTCAGATGTGCGGACACTCTACATTGAGGTGATCAGTGGGTCACAATCAAACACCTTGCTGCTCACCTGGATGTGTCTGTTGGTAGCACTGACACACATCCACCAGTTGGAGTTCTCAAAGGTGTGTGCTCGGTGGGCTCCTCGTTGCCCAATGGAAACCGTAAAGAGCAATGAAGAACCACCTGTGCAGAATTTCTTGTGCATTACCAGGTTGACTGTGGAAATTTTTTGTCAAATGTCATGACAAGTGATGAAACGTGGCTTCATCATTTCGAACTGGAAACAAAACCGCATTTTGTGGAGTGGTGCCACATCACCTCTCCTACGGTACTGCTACAGTTGAGACAATGGTATTCAGGGACTCTGGAGTGGTTGTTCTGTTTGATGTCTTCCACATGATGCAACAATTCACTCTGAAGTGTATTGTGTAACCTTCAGGAAAATGAAGAAACAACTTCAGTGTGTTCGTTGCCACAAAAATGCAAATGAACTTCTCATTCTCCTTATTAATGCAACACCTCGTACAAATCTGTGCACTTGAGAGGAGTTCACAAAACTTCAATGGGTTGACCTTCGTCATCCACCCTACAGCCCAAATCTCGCACCTTCCATCTTCCATCTGCTTGGCCCAACAAAGTACGCACTCCATCGGGAGCAGTGTGTGGATGATGGGGAGGTTATTGATGCAGCAAGGCATTTGCTCCTATGTTGACCAGTAGAGGGACACCGTGTGGGGATACGGGTCCTCCCAGTAGGGTGGTGAAGACCGTCACATCGAACAGAGATTATGTTGGAAAATAGGGCTTTGTAGCCTAAAGAGTGGGGAATAATATGGTTTATTGGAATTATGAATAAAGTCAAGCTGTTTTCAGAAGAAGAAAAAAGTTGTATTACTTATTGAATGCCCCTCACAATATACATAGGCAGTTCAAAAAGTATCTGTCATTGAAAACAAATTTTGTTGATAATAGATCTTGGTGTTACCATGGTGTGTTGGCACCTAGTAGACAACGCTACCAGTAAGATGACAGCAATTCACATGTTAGTTGGATGTCACTGCCATTTCTGTAAGTTGTGCTATGTGGTTTCACTAAGATGATAAAAATGATTTGCCCTTCTGCTTTGTGATGAAATAAAAGCAGAATTATATGCTGTTTATGATGTCTCTATGCCATCAGTGATAACCATTAGATATTGGCTCAATGAACTAGAACATTATTGAACATTAATTTTTGATGTAGATTGCTGAGGATGCCAGCAGGAGTGTAGATTACAGATGGAGCTCTAACCTACCCCTCTCTAAACCCTGGTGAAGCTAGTTAGTCTATACCTTCTACTTTTATACACTACGTGATCAAAAATATCCGGACACCTGGCTGAAAATGACTTACAAGTTTGTGGTGCCCTCCATCAGTAATGCTGGAATTCAGTATGGTGTTGGCCCACCATTAGCCTCGATGAGAGCTTCCACTCTCGCAGGCATACGTTCGATCAGTTGCTGGAAGGTTTCTCGGGGAATGGGAGCCCATTCTTCACGGAGTGCTGCACTGAGAAGAGGTATCAATGTCGGTCGGTGAGGCCTGGCACGAAGTCGGCGTTCCAAAATATCCCAAAGGTGTTCTATAGGATTCAGGTCAGGACTCTGTGCAGGCGAGTCCATTACAGGGATGTTGTCATGTAAACAATCTGCCACAGGCCGTGCACTATGAACAGGTGCCTGATGGTGTTGCAATTGCCATCCCCAAATTGATCTTAACAGTGAGAAGCAATAAGATGCTTAAAACATCAATGTAGGCCTGTGCTGTGATAGTGCCACGCAAAACAACAAGGGGTGGAGGCCCTCTCCATGAAAAACACTACCACATCATAACACCACTGCCTCCGAATCTAATTATTGGCACTACACACGCTGGCAGATGACATTCACTGGGCATTCACCATACCCACACCCTGACACTGGATCGTCACATTGTGTACCGTGATTTGTCGCTCCACACAATGTTTTTCCACTGATCAATCATCTAATGTTTACACTCCTTACACCAAGAGAGGTGTCATTTTACATTTACCAGCACGACAAGTGGCTTATGAGTAGCTGCTCGACCATGAACTCGAAGTTTTCTCACCTCCTGCCTAACCGTCATAGTATTTGCAGTGGATCCTGATGCAGTTTGGAATTCCTGTGTGATGGTCTGAATAGATGTCTGCCTATTACACATTACATCCCTCTTCAGCTGTCGGCAGTCTCTGTCAGTCAACAGACGAGGTCGGCCTGCACCCTTTTGTGCTGTACGTGTCCCTTCACATTTCCACTCGACTATCACATTGAAAACAGTGGACCTAGGGATGTTTAGGAGTGTGGAAATCTCACATACAGATGTATGACACAAGTGAAACCCAATCACCTGACCACGTTCGAAGTCCGTCATTTCAGCGGAGCGCCCAATTCTACTCTCCCACGATGTCTAACAACTACTGAGGTCACTGATATGGAGTACCTGGCAGTAGGTGGCAGCAGAATGCACCTAATATGAAAAACGTATGTTTTTGGGGTGTCCGGACATTTATGATCACATAGTGTATGTGTCTATTGGTGGTAGAGAGTACACTCAAAAATAAACTGGCCCATACCTGCACAGTTAGCACGGTAGGGGAGGGGTCAGCGATAGTGGTGGACAGCCAATGCATAATAGTTGAACCTATGCATAGACACATATCTCACATAACTTGTAAGCTATAGCTATTGAGTCCACAGACACTCAAGTTAACATGTCAGGTCAGTATGAGCAATAATTTGACAAATACAGACACTGAAAGAGAATAATTCCTCTCTTAGAGCACCAAAAAAGAAAGTCATTTAAACAAGGAATCGACAAAAGCAAACTATTTTGATCACGTGCTGCCACAAGGAAACCTCAAAAAAAAAAAAATGTTGCACGGCAAACATCACGAATAACTCTGATATTGAGAATGTAAAATAAAGAATGTGTCACATGAGAATTGTATGTTATTTCCATATCAACCTTTTCATTGTTACTTTATAAATACAAAATTTTCTTCTCGTTCTTCCTTGTTTGTCCTCCATACCCTTCTTTATTTTCTTTATTGTCTGACTGGAATAGCTAGTGGTTCCTGCAACCCTCTCAGCCACATTTTTAATGAAATTTTTACTTGCTCATTTACTTCTGCTGACAAAAATCTAATGGCATTGCAGATAATCACACATGCCTCATCCTCTCCTCACGCTTAATACTTGCCAGTAGTTTGTAGATATAAAGTCCAAGTTCTAGATAGATCTCTGCTGTTTCATTATAAAACATTAAAACATATTGCTCAACCACACATTTACGTTATATGAGGGGCATTCAATAAGTAATGCAACTCATTTTTTTTCTCAGCCAATTTCAGTTGAAAAAATGTGGAATTTGTTGTGGGACATCAAGGAATATTCCTACTTCAGCTCCCGTAGTTTCATGAAGTTCAAGTAGATGGTGGTACTATACATAGCCTCCAAAATGGCGTCTGTAACAGAGGTGTGTTCCAAGCAAGGTGCTGTCATTGAGTTTCTTTTGGCAGCAAACCAGAGCATCACAGATATTCATGGGCACTTCTAGAATGTTTACAGAGTCCTGTCGGTGAACAAAAGCATGGTGAGTCACTGGCTGAGGCATCTATCATCATCACAACGAGGTCACGCAAACCTGTCTGATCTACCGTGTGCCAGCCATTTGGAACGTGTCGACACTCTCATTCGAGGTGATCACTTAAACTTGTCCTGCTCAACTGGATATCTTCACCGCTTGTGCTGATACACTCGTATATCAGTTGTGGTACTCAAAGTTGTGTGCCCTCTAGGTTCCTCGCCACCTAACAGAAAGCGTAAAGAGCAACAAAGGACAGTCTGTATGTCCATATTAAGAGACTGATCTTGACAATGTTTTGATGGACTTCATCACGGGTAACAAAACATTGGTTCATCACTTCAAATGTAATACAAAACAGCAATCTATGGAGTGGCACCACATTATTATAACATTACATGTTGGGATTGATCTATGAGGTATTGAATATCTTATTTGTATCTGTCAGTCGCTATGGAGAAATTGAGATTTCGGGCATTTCTTTATATAGTTTTGCGTGATTAAGTCCCGATGCTATGCAAAGCTATCATTTAGTTATGTGCAATTTGCAATCTGTTATGTTTTATTTTCCACTAATAAATCATATTTTTTCTGATTACCATTAAAATATAATGATGGTAAATGTTTGAAGTCATTTGGAATAACTTTTTAATAGCTATTTAGATGACGTGACATCATTCTTTTACTCTTAGAAGGAAAAGAAGTGTGTTAATTGTGTGTTTATGAATAGTCACTGTCAGTATCAGTGATTACAATTTGAGAAATAATTGACTTGACGAAGTTCAATTCCACAAAATCGCATGGGGCAAATTATGACCTTGGAATTGATTGTAGATGCATGCAGGTCAATTTTGTGATGGTTAGTAAGTGCCGTGAGTGTGTCAAGGTATCGAGACTGCTTTCATGCCGCCAATGGTTTGCTTTAAACTTGCGAAAAACACAATTTACGCAAATTCTTAATTATCACGAAAGGGTAGAATATTTTATGGCTATCCCACTGTTGATGGGCCACTGTGGAGGATGTAAGTTTGGATAGAAAGATCAGTTTTAAAATCCAATATAAATCCTGTTGATTGAAATAGCCTAGCAACCCAAAAGTTCATATTTGGTTATCAGCAGAAACATTGTACTATTTTTAAGCACACATTTATACTCTACATCGAAGTGTGAATGATTTGTTGGTGCAAAATAAACATTTGAAAGCATTTGATTGAATAAAAGGAAAGATATAAAGAAGTTTATTCATATATTTTGTTAGTTCATGAACAGTGATATTTTCTTATAGTGGTGTAGAGCCTAACATATTATTAATATTGTGACAGACTGATTGTATGTGCTCTCGTTACAAGTCGAGTTTTGGGCCTGATTAACAGTAGCTGGTCCTTAGAATTCTCAAAGATTATGTGAAGAATAAAATCACACTTAAATAATGTTGCACCAAAACCCACTATCTTTATACTATAGTAAGCTAGCTATCCTGGAATCAGGTGGTACCATGGTCATGTAGTTGTGTGTTTGTCAACAACAAATAGGTAAACACAAACATTTCTAATGCTCTGATATCAATGAGGGAAAGAAGCGATGGCAACAATGGCATACACATATACATATACAAATGGTATACGTGGCTCCTTACGATACAACATGACGACATCACAGTATACCATCTCTCCTTAGAAGAAAAGTTCAAAGCTGCGCCCTCAGCCACTAGTCATGGTAATGGTCTTCTGGAACCCTAAATGGGTTATTCTGCTTCATGTCTTTCAGCACGGTGCAACAATCAACTCTGAAATGTATTGTTCTACCCTCAAAATTGAACAAATGACTTCAGCATGTTGGTTTCCACAAAAATGCAAATGAATTTTGTCTCCTCCATGACAATGCAAGGTATCGCCCAAATCTGTGCACCCGAGAGGAGCCCACAAAACTTCACTGGAGTGTTCTTCCTCATCCACATTACAGCCCGGATCTTGCAACTTCACACTCCCATCTGTTAGGCACAGTGAAGGATGTACTCCACGGGAAGCAATACTTTGACGAGTGGGACGTTATTGATGCAGTACGATGTTGGCTCCAGTGTCAACCAGTAGAGTAGTACGACGTGGGCGTACAGTCCCTTCCAGTAAAGTGGCATAAGGCCCTCACATTGAACAGAGGTACAGAGATTATGCTGAAAAATAGTGTTTTGTGGCCAAAAGGTTGAGAATTAATATGGTGTATTGGAATCCTCAATAACATCAACCTGCTCTCAGAAAAAAAAGTGTTGCATTGCTTATTGAAAACCCATCAGCGTATGATGAATAACCACTTACTATTTTGTAGAATCCAAAAGGTACAACTCGTCACGGCGTTTGTAGCAGGCCTGTATACCGCTATCCCTCCACAATTGTTTCACAGCTGCCAGCACAGTGGCATTTAGCTCTGTCACCTCCCTCACTTCCAGTTCCATGATCATTTTTGCACATTCCTGTGAATATTTGTGGTATGATAAGACAAGCAAGATAAGATAAAAAATTTTCAAAAAGAAAATGGTCATTATTCCGAGGGCAAAGATACACTCACTCCCCTTTGTCTTGTCCAATTAAAGTTAATGAAGTATCTACTTGGCAAACATGGACAGTAAGAAAATTGATTAACATACATCTTACAGAGACCTTTTTAAGAATTGTGTGTGTGTGTGTGGGATGGGGGGGGGGGGGGGGTTGCTGTCTGGCGCGCTGTCTGTGGGGTGTGTATTTGTCCTTCTTCTTTTCCTGCTGTTGTTTATTTTGTAAGATTTCTGGTGTGAGCCTTATACCAGAACTAGCGGGAAGATGTGTTCCTGGCCGGTATAACAGGGCAATATTTTGTCAACTCCAATACACCGCCAGATGAAAGTAGTACTACCTTTATCCTCTCTTCTCAGAGTAGTTTTTTTTTTGTAGTCTGGATCCTTCTGTGCCATCTTCCTGTCGATCCAACTTCAGTGAAGATTCCTGGAATGCTTCAGCAAGTTCTCTCTACTGCACTACTAAATAAATAGCCACACTTCTCACAAACAAGAGTATATTTTGCCCAACATTTTTACTATTACTTTTAACAACACAACTAACGATTGCTACAGTAATACCACTCTCTTGAGTACATTCAAAACATCCATATCTGCATACTGTAGGATCTGAGATAAAAACACAGATTAACAACTACCACTCTTCAATTGTTGATTACGCCCTTGTTGGTTCATTGTTTACTCCATGGCTCTCAGATGCAGGCACTTGCTGCACCATGGCACAAGTAACTCCCGGATGACCAGTGGTTGTTATACCATTTTTACCGGTCCTCTTCTCCACATTCACTGCATACAAGAAAGGAATACACACAATTTCCCTTTCCCACTACATTTATCCTTATTCAACTTACTCACGAGCATCTCTTGTCGACAGCTTTCCAATGGTATGTTGGGATGTTTACAAATATCCCAAAACACTACATCTCCCACTTCCCCTCTATGTGATAGATTGCAGTCTATCCTACTACATATTGTTATTGTTATTCCATTACAGATTTTGTGTGCCAAGTAATCTGTATGTGATTCCTATAATCACACTGAGTAGTTTTCACTACCCATAATTTGTGCCTGCATCTCGTGGTCCTGCGGTAGCGTTCTCGCTTCCCACGCCCGGGTTCCCGGGTTCGATTCCCGGCAGGGTCAGGGATTTTCTCTGCCTCGTGATGGCTGGGTGTTGTGTGCTGTCCTTAGGTTAGTTAGGTTTAAGTAGTTCTAAGTTCTAGGGGACTTATGACCACAGCAGTTGAGTCCCATAGTGCTCAGAGCCATTTGAACCATTTGAACCATAATTTGTTCCTAGTATACAGGGTTTAAATGGAAACTGTTTACAACATGCCACAATGGTGTAGGGGTAATCAAGATGAATAGTTTAGCTCAGGACACTTGTAGTCTATCAAGGCAGGAAACAACCTGAAATCGGCCTACAAAAGCAACCTAAGCTACAGAGCATGGGCCCTACCTCAGGTTTTGTATATCGTCTCGCCCCTCTATGCCACTGGTATAGTCGCTCTTAACTGTTTGAAGGTCAATTCTTTTTCTCACTAAAGTCCTAGTTATTGCACTCACAGATAGTGAAATTGATGTTTGTATGAAAATTTTACCTAAAAATTTTTTGAATACAATAAAATTAACAATGAAATTATTTTTCATCTCTGGTCTTCTTACTGTGAGACTACTGTGCTTGTGAGGGTTGAGTTAAGATCAAATTGTAAATGTAATTAGTTTTTGCATAATATTTATAAAGGTCTTTTTTCTTTCATTACTTTTATAGGAAAGTGGAAATTACTAATGCTAATGAAATAAAAAAATTTAATAAAATGACCAACAGAAACTGATAGCATAATAGGATGAGAGGGTATCAAAAATCTTGTGGGACATGCATGTGTTGTAGATTATGCCAATCTGAGGTTGTTTCCTGGTTTGATAGACCACAAGTCTCATATATAAAAGAGAGCAATGTGGCACAGTGGTTAGCATTCTGGACTCGCATTTGGGAGAACAAGGGTTGAAACACGCATCCAGCCATCCTGATTTAGGTTTTCCATTATTTCCCTAAATCACTTTAGGCAAATGCTGGGATTGTTCCTTTGAAAGGGCATGGCTGACTTCCTTCCCCATCCTTCCCTATTCCAATGTGACCAATGACCTCACTGTTTGGTTCCTTCCCTCAAATCAACCAACTAACCATCATATCTAAAACCAGGGGACTCATGCAAAACTTTAAGAATTTTATAGTTTTAAATAATGACAGTATTTGTAATAAATGTAGCCATTGGGATAATGGCTGTTGTGGAAATGAAAAGACAACGTCTTTAAAAATGAACTGAATGATGTGAAATTATAATCGTGAATTTTTGTCGTTTCAGAAAGTATATTCGTGTAGAAAATCTGTTTGTACAGCAGACAGACTGCAGAGGTCATGGTTATTATCTGTGAAAAAGATGTTTACAGATCATCCCATTAACAAGTACTTCAAAACAAATGAAATGGTATTTGTAACAAGGTAATATGAAAAGGGAGTCTCTTTTTCATGATTAATTAGTTAGCTTTGTAAAATATAAGTATGAAACTGGGCATCCATATTGCCCTTTTGCCTATAATAGTTAATAGTCTCTTTTATGTTAAAATTTTCCACAAATAGTAACTTTTAGTGCACCATCGGTATGCAGTGTCAGAAACTGGTTAGAACAATGCCACATCTGCTCTACACTTATATTGTTAATTTGGAAGGAGTGGAGATTATCTCTCAGGAATGCGTCAAGTGAATTTTTATCTGCTTTTTGTTGATTATTTTTGGAGGATTTGGAGGTTACAACATTCAATCTCACTACGACAACCCTGCGTTCACTAATCGCTGTATCTGTTTTGATGCTTGTTATTAGCTCAGGATTATTTGTTGCTAAGAGGTCAGGTGTGTTTTCACAACCATATATTATCTGCGTGGCCTCAGTTACACTATGTCAGCGATTGCAGTGCAAACACTTTCTCCACGTATGCGTACACCATAATTACTCTACCACACAAACATTGGGGTTACACTCGTCTGGTGTGAGACGTTCCTGGGGGCAGGAGTCCACTGGGGGCCGAACTACACAATAACCCTGGGTCCAGTATGGAGTGGCAGTGTGGTGAGTGGACTGCTGTAGCCTGTTGTTGGGTTGTGAACCACCGCGGGCTACGGTGGGGATGAAGCCTCTCCGTCGACTGTAGGTCCCCAGTTCCGTACAATACAATACCTCCCATTCCCCCTCTTGATTCTAGATACAGATATATGGATACACATCGAATCTCTCTGCCCAATATTGGAATGATGTCTGGTGGACTACTGCTCTCATTAATAAAATCCGCACAATCAAGGAAACTACTGCAGTTTGGCGCACTTCCTCCACTCCTCTCAGAAGTAGTCTACTGTCTTAAGCCGTCTACGCATAGGGACATACTAGGCTCGCCCATTGCTTTCTCTTGCATAGTGAGCCACCCCCACAGTGTGCTTAGGGAGCACATATGTTGGTGGAATGTCCTCTTCTTTTGGCACTCCATACTAAGTACAGCCTTCTAGATTCCTTGTCTTTAAGATTAGCAGACAATTCACAGGCAGTTGAACTGGTCCTCAGTTTCCTTCGTGAAAGTGGTTTTTATTTTCAATTATAAGGTTTTACTTTCCTCCTGGAGCACGGACAGGGTGGTTGTCATTGGGGCCTCTCTTTGTGTTTTCTGAATCTGGGACCCACGACCACTCTCCTGTGCAAAGACCGCTCTTTTATCCCCGTGTTTTTCCAGTTCTTAGATTTGGCCTACCCTTTTATGCCTTCTACCGTGTATGTTTTTAGCTCCCTTGCTTTATAGTTTGATTCCTGTGATCGGTTCTGCCCACTTGTCGCAGATGCCTGTATCTTATGTATGTAACTTTTGAATCGTAGACTGATGACCTCGCTGTTTAGTCCCGTAACCCCCATCAGTCAAGCAATCCGTCAATCATTTATTAACTCCTCAGATTGAGCAAACAGTACTGGAAACTGAAAGAATATGTAAAAGTTTTGGGGTTCATTGATGACACTGTTACTTTGTCAGGAAAGGCATATGACTTGGAACATCAGTTGAGTAGAACGGATAGAGCATCGAAAAGAAGACATATAGTGAGCATTGGCAAAAGTAAAATAAAGATAGTCACATACAGTGGAATTAAATCAGGTGATCCTGAGGGAATTACGTTAGGAAATTAGACACTAAAGTTGGTAGGTGAAGTTTACTATCCAAGCAGGATTATCTTTGACAAATGCAAAAGTAAATAATACATAAAATGTAGACTTGCACTAGCAAGAAAACTGTTTGTGAAAAAGAGAAATGTTTCAAATCAAATTAATTTCAATTCTAAGAGGTACAGGGTGTCCAGTGAAGGAGCGTCATTTTCAAAATTAAATATCTCGAAAACTAAGATCAGTAGATGAGTGCGACAAATGGTAGATTTATTGTAAATGCTTTAAGAATCTTATATAGGAGCTTCAAAATAGTTCAAAAAGCTGCTAACTGATGGTGGTTTAATCGCAATAGGTAGTGCCTATAAATAGTATGCCGCAGCTCAGAGTGATCGGTTTCCATTGAACAAAGTGTTTTTCAGGCACTGGAAGCCATACGTTAAGACACAGGTCTACTGCAACAAGGCACAGTTGTCAAACAACATTTAATGTTCCAAAAGGACCCAATGTGAATACTATTCACAGGCTCTTCACCAAATTCCGACAGACAGGCTAATGATCTAGCAGAGAATCATAGCCCCAGACAGACTGTAGTTACTCCTGAAATGTCAACATGGCTTCTGGAATTATTTAGCACATTCCAAGAAAATCTGTCCACAGAACTGCACCAAGACAGGTTTGAAGCATTCCAGCACACAGAAAATACTGAGACAGAGCCTACATATTGTAACACCTCGGTTCAGTTTACAGTGATAAAAGCTATAGAAAGGATAATTTAAAATTAAGAATAGAATTTTTAGAGAAGAAAATAGTGTAGAATCAGAGTTCGGTAATTGCAGATCAAAATTATAGTATATCAGCAAGTAGTTTAACGTCTAAATACAGCAAAGCCACGGAAGCTCCATTATGGAGAAGTCAGTGATGTTAAACTCTTGTGATGAAAAACCTATAAAAAGGCCTGATTGCCATTAATGCCGTCTTTTTTCCTTGATTGTTTCATTAAAGAGTGGGGAACCCATGTCAGTCAGTGAGACAATAATTAGATTAGACTTTATCGTGTTAAGATTCACGATAAACTGTTAGAATATTACGGAGATGAAAAGTGATGTAGTGCAATCTCTGACTGTTGGTAGCAATGGAGTATTAAGAGGATTTTAGGACTTTAGTGCTAGATTGGAACTTTTACGGACATATAGACGACAGAATCTCAAATTATCTGCTGATATGAGTGAATTTAGAGGTACCGGTATTCAGATATTAACATGTGTACTTTTGAAAGTGTCATGTGCCATTAGTTGCAAATCTGGACGTAGAGCGTGTGCATATCGACATTTGCAGACTATTTAGATTCCTCCAGGCTAGGAACCTTTCAAATAGACCATCATTCATCACCATCTTAATCCTTGAATATAGAGTGAAAGTGAAATAAAAGACTGTTGTACTTATTTCATTTACCTAGTACCAATCAGTGAAGGTTTTATGGAAACAAAGCTATTCAGCAGTAAGTCAGCACCATCTAGCGGAAAGCGTAGGCATTGACTAACACGCTAACTGAAGTGAACGTTTACGCGTTTTACGGACTGCTTAATATGAACTTTTGTGACTCTTTGACATCCCCACTCCCTCCGAAAGGTGGCGCAGGCTGTCTTAATCATAAAAGGGGAGAGTTTTAACCGGGCAAATTACTAAATAAAAGCAATATTTACAAGACTCGCAGTAATAGCAAAACACAAGGCCCGCACCTCATCGGAGAGTCGTTGCTGTCATGTCGGGAAGTAAAGCCGGAAAACCTACCGACAATACATATCTACGAGCAGACACTGACTTGGAGTACCTAAAAAGGGAACCACAAGAGAGTTGGGGATGCTTCAATATGTTTCAATTCAAAGTCCAAAGCCACCCGTCCATAGCTGTACGACATAGGGCTGACTGTGCAAAACACCTTCTCACACCCTAACTGAAAATAAAGGATTCGATATTTCCTGCATCTGGGTCACAGATGAAGCACACTTGCACCTAAATGGAGTCATGAACAAACAAATGTGACTTTAGGGATCTAAAAATCCCCATTCGTGTGACATGAAACAAATTTATTCTCACGAAATTAGTGTTTGGACTGTGGTATACAGCAGAGTATTATTGGCCCTTTTTCATGCAAGCAACAGTCACTGCTAAATGTTACATTGTCGTTTTTGGATGATTTGCCACCACACAGCTAGCATCGGTGGATCCGCCAGACATCGAATGGTTCATAGAAGATGGATCAAAACCGTATCATACCAAACAGATGTTTCACTTTCTTGATGAATACTTTTTGAGGACAGAATCACTGAGTTGGATTACTGCAAATTTACTGGTGCAAGGACAGATTGGCCTCCATATTTGCCCAATCTGACTCCCTGAGACCATTTTTCTGTGCGGCGCACTGAAAGGCACTGCCACCAGAACCATCCCACTGAGATGAATGAGCTTCAATCAGTAATCTTTGTGGCATCTGAAACCATTGTCATTGAGACACTACAAGATGTGATGGAAAATTTCCCTGTCAATTTGTAACACCTCCGTATTGCGAGTGGCTGACATTTCAAAAAAAATTGTGATGTGATTGGAAAGACTGCTTGCAGAAGACGAGTTTGATTGTGTGCACTGATTCTATACAAGCTGCACAGTGTGCAGTACCATCTGTTGGCAACTTTTTGACTTATTTTGAAACTTGTATGTAACTTCTGTATAAAATTCACACAGCTTTCACAATAAAGATACCTTCTCTGAAATCAGACTTCTTCATTGGACACCCAGCATTTTCTCAGTCAGCAATCTGTGTTTAAAGTATAGCCTTACGTCAAAGTGAAATGTAGATAGTAGGCCACATCATTAAGAATAAAATAGAACCTTTTGAAATGTTGTGTCACAGAAGAATACTGAAGTTTAAATAGGTATATGAAGTAGCTAATGAGGGGTAGTGCATTGAATTGAGGAGACGAGAGTGTCATGGCACAGCATGACCTAAAGAATGGATTTGTTCAAATGGTTCTGAGCACTATGGGACTTAACAGCTGAGGTCATCAGTCCCCTAGAACTTAGAACCACTTAAACGTAACTAACCTAAGGACATCACACATATCCATGCCCGAGGCAGGATTCGAACCTGCGACCGTAGCAGTCGTGCAGTTCCGGACTGAAGCACTTAGAACTGCTCGGCAGTGGATTTGTTGATAGGGCACATGCTGAGGTACTAGGAATGTTAATTTAATAATGAAGTAAAGTGTGGGGAGTAAAAAGTGTAGGAAAGGGACCAAGGTGTGAATACAGTAGCAAGTTTACATGGATGAAACGTGCAGTTGTGCACCCGTGGTCTATGTGGAGTGTCTTTCACTAGTAATAAAAACGTTCTCAGTCCTGAATTTGAACCTCACCACTACTTAAACTTTGAATAAAAATAATCAGCTATGGTGGCCAAAGTATGCAGAAGAAGTCAGCCTCATTCGGTCAACAGCCTTGTCAAAGAGCGTGGAGGAGTCAACAGAGGTTCAGGGCACTCTGTTTCCCTTGGGGTCATGAACTGCCTCTAAAATGTGGAAGGATAAGCATTGATCAAGCATGAGTATGCAGATAACAATGGAAACCACTGAATTAAATACATGTAATGTAATACGGGAACAACTGACAGGAATGGGGAAAGAAATACAGTAGAAGAAGAATGGGTAGCTTTGGGGAATGAAATAGTGAAGGCAGCAGAGGATCAAGTAGGTAAAAAGACGAGGGCTGGTAGAAATTCTTGGGTAACAGAAGAGATACTGAATTTAATTGATGAAAGGAGAAAATACAAAAATGCAGTAAGTGAAGCAGGCAAAAAGGAACACAAACATCTCGAAAATGAGATCAATAGAAAGTGCAAAATGGCTAAGCAGGCATGGCTAGAGGACAAATGTAAGGATGTAGAGGCTTATCTCATGAAGAGTAAGATAGATACTGCATACAGGAAAATTAAAGAGACCTTTGGAGAAAAGAGAGCCACTTGTATGAATATCAAGAGCTCAGATGGAAACCCAGTTCTAAGCAAAGAGGGGAAAGCAGAAAGGTGGAAAGAGTATATACAGGGTCTATACAGGGGCGATGTTCTTGAGGACAATATTATGGAAATGGAAGAGGAGGTAGATGAAGATGAAATGGGAGATATGATATGATGTGAGGAGTTTGACAGAGCACTGAAAGACCTGAGTCAAAACAAGGCCCTGGGAGTAGACAACATTCCATTAGAACTACTGACGGCCTTGGGAGAGCCAGTCCTGACAAAACTCTACAATCCGGTGAGCAAGATGTATGAGACAGGCGAAATTCCCTCAGACTTCAAGAAGAATATAATAATTCCAATCCCAAAGAAAGCAGGTGTTGACAGATGTGAAAATTACCAAACTATCAGTTTAATAAGTCACAGCTGCAAAATACTAATGCAAATTCTTTACAGACGTTTGGAAAAACTGGTAGAAGCTGACCACGGGAAAGATCAGTTTGGATTCTGTAGAAATATTGCAACATGTGAGGCAATACTGACCCTACAACTTATCTTAGAAGAAAGATTAAGGAAAGGCAAACCTACATTTCTAGCATTTGTAGACTTAGAGAAAACTTTTGACAATGTTGACTGGAATACCCTCTTTCAAAATCTGAAGGTGGCAGGGGTAAAATACAGGGAGCGAAAGGCTATTTACAATTTGTACAGAAACCAGATGGCAGTTATAAGAGTCGAGGGACATGAAAGGGAAGCAGTGGTTGGGAAGGGAGTGAGACAGGGTTGTAGCCTCTCCCCAATGCTATTCAATATGTATATTGAGCAAGCAGTAAAGGAAACAAAAGAAACGTTTGGAGTAGGTATTAAAGTCCATGGAGAGGAAATAAAAAATAAAAACATTGAGGTTCGCCGATGACATTGTAATTCTGTCAGAGACAGCACAGGACTTGCAAGAGCAGTTGAACAGAATGGACCGTGAAACTTCGTGGCAGATTAAAACTGTGTGCCCGACCGAGACTCGAACTCGGGACCTTTGCCTTTCACGGGCAAGTGCTCTACCATCTGAGCTACCGAAGCACAACTCACACCCGCTACTCACAGCTTTACTTCTGCCAGTATCTCGTCTCCTACCTTCAAACTTTACAGAAGCTCTTCTGCGAACCTTGCAGAACTAGCACTCCTGAAAGAAAGGATATAGCGGAGACATGGCTTAGCCACAGCCTGGGGGATGTTTCCAGCTGTGAGTACTGGGCGTGAGTTGTGCTTCGGTAGCTCAGATGGTAGAGCACTTGCCCGTGAAAGGCAAAGGTCCCGAGTTCGAGTCTCAGTCGGGCACACAGTTTTAATCTGCCAGGAAGTTTCATATCAGCGCACACTCCGCTGCAGAGTGAAAATCTCATTCTGGAGAATGGACAGTGTCTTGAATGGAGGGTATAAGACGAACATCAACAAAAGCAAAATGAGGATAATGGAATGTAGTCGAATTAAGACGGGTGATGCTGAGGGAATTAGATTAGGAAATGAGACACTTAAAGTAGTAAAGGAGTTTTGCTATTTGGGGAGCAAAATAATTGATGATGGTCAAAGTAGAGAAGATATAAAATGTAGACTGGCAATTGCAAGGAGAGCGTTTCCGAAGAAGAGAAATTTGTTAACATCGAGTATAGATTTAAGTGTCAGAAGTCGTTTCTGAAAGTATTTGTATGGAGTGTAGCCATGTATGGAAGTTAAACATGGACGATAAATAGTTTAGACAAGAAGAGAATAGAAGCTTTCAAAATGTGGTGCTACAGAAGAATGCTGAAGTTTAGGGGGGTAGATCACATAACTAATGAGGAGGTATTGAATAGAATTGGGGAGAAGAGAAATTTGTGGCACAACTTGCCTAGAAGAAGGGATAGGTTGGTAGGACATGTTCTGAGGAATTAAGAGATCACCAATTTAGTACTGGAGGGCAGCGTGGAGGGTAAAAATCATAGAGGGAGACCAAGAGATGAGTACACTAAGCAGATTCAGAAGGATGTAGGCTGCAGTAGATACTGGGAGCTGAAGAGGCTTGCACAGGATAGATTAGCATGGAGAGCTGCATCAAACCAGTCTCAGGACTGAAGACCACAACAACAATGTGTATCCACAGGACATTTGGCCTGTAATGGAAAAAATGTCACAAGGATCTTTACGTCGGCAAAAGATTCTGGACTAGTCATCCCATTCAAATCTCTGGGAAGGGACTACCAATGGGAAAGTGACAGTGAGAAAAAATTGATTAACCAATGAAAAGGTAATGTGCTACAAATCGAAATGCGGAATGTCAGAAGTCTGAATGTGGGAGGGAAGCTAGAGACTGAAGCTCAGTCTAGACATAGTGAGAGTCAGTCAAGTGAAATGGAAAGGAGATAAGGATTCCTCATCAGAAGAGTATAGAGAAATATCAACAGCAGCAGCAAACAGTATAATGGGAGTAGAATTCATCATGAATAGGAAGGTATGAATTCTAAAATCAGTTGGGGAATAGCAACAAAACAGCTATTCACGTTGGTGTGTAGAATCCACAAAACTGCTGATATACCATCTCCCTTTCAGAAGAATATCATCCACACAATTCCAAAGTGCAAGAATTATCACACAATCAGCTTAATGGCACACACATCCAAGTTGCTGACAAGAGTAGTATACAGAAAAATGGAAAAGAAAATTGAGTATCTGCTAGATGACAGTCAATTTGGCATTAGGAAAGATAAAGGTCCCAGAGAGGTGGTTTTGACAATGTGGTTAATAATGGAAGCAAGACTGAAGAAAAATAAAGACACAATCATAGGATTTGTCAAATTGGAAAAAGTGTTCAGGAATGAGAAATGTTGCACGATGTTTGAAATTCTGAGGCAAATATTGTTAAGCTATAGGGAAATACAGTATGTACAAGAACCAAGAGGGAACAATAAGAGTGGAAGACAAGTATGGAGTGCTCAGATTAAAAAGGGTGTTAGACATGGATTAGTTTCTGCCCTTATTGTTCAATCTATGCATCAAAGAAGCAATGACTAAAATAAAAGAAAGATTCCAGAGTGGAATTAAAATTCAAGGTGAAATGATACGAATTATAAGATTCGCTGGGGACATTGCTGTTCTCTGTGGATGTGAAGAAGAATTACAGGATTTGTTGAATGGAATGACAGTCTAATGAGTACGGAATATGGATTGAAAATGAACTGAAGAAAGATGAAAGTAATGAGAAGTAGCAGAAATTGGGACAGCAAGAAGCTTAACATCAGACTTCATGGTCATGAAGTAGATGAAGTTCAGAAATTCTGATTCCTAGAAAATGAAATAATGCATGATGGATGGAGCAAGGAGGACATAAAAGCAGACTAGCACTTGCAAAAAGGGCATTCCTGGCCAAGAGAAGTCTGCTAGTATTGAACAAAAACCTTAATTTGAGGAAGAAATTTCTGAGAATGTTAATCAGGAGCAGAATGTTGTGTGGTAGTGAAAAATGGACTCTTGGAAAATCAGAACAGAAGAAAATCAAAGCATTTGAGTTGTGAGGCTACAGAGAAATATTGAAAATTAGGTGGACTGATTTGGTAAGGAATGAGGTGGTTCTCTGCAGAATCAGAAAGGTAAGAATATCCTGAAGACACTGACAAGAAGAAGGGACAGGATGATAGGACATCTGTTATGACATCAATGAATAAATTCCATGGTTCTGCAGGGAGCTGTAGAGGGCAAAAACTGTAGAGGAAGACAGAGTCTGGAATACATCCAGCAAATAATTGAGAACACAGGTTGCAATTGCTACACTAAGATGAAAATTTTGAAATATTGACAGGAGAGCATTTTGTGGTGGAACACATCAGTCAGAAGACTGGTAAGAGAGAGAGAGAGAGAGAGAGAGAGAGAGAGAGAGAGAGAGAGAGAATGGTGCAGTAGTTATGTAGATATGAAAAGAACTTCCACAAGGCTGATTAGTCTGGACAGATGCACTGAAGTAGTGCCCATGCTGATGACAGCAATATTAGTCATCCCTGTTACAGGGATGACTAATATTTTGCAAATTCTTTTAAATAAGTGCTTTCTTCTTCATGACTAAACATTTTGCAAGTTAGAAAAAACTGTCTCATCTTTATAGCACATCAGAAATGTCTATAGAGGAATAATTATTCAAATGTTTCTCCATTATGTCCACTGTCATTGGTCTGAGATCTTGAATAAAATGTTACCCAACACGATTTTTATCCACCTCTTATTTTAACAGAGAATGATATGTCAATATCACCACACTAATGCTTCTGAATAATTGCTGGCACTATGTTACTGAAGTGAGATTTGACCTTTACAGAATGAATTTTAATCCTTGCTTCCCTGTATGCTTCTGTTACTGTCTGAATGCTAAAAGATTCCCCTGCTTTCAGGGCAAGCAAAATCTGCATATAAATATCAATAACTCCGGTTTCATTAACTGGTCGGAGTATGCAAAGTATTTCTTCAAACATGAGACTGCATCAATATTGTTTTGAGTAATGAAGCATTGTCTGTTCTCCCAGGCAGTAAATGTTTGCAAGAGGCAAAGGTAACATTAGGGAATGGTGGACAGCAATCTGAGACTGCTGACGATGCTGTTGCTTGCAGGGAAGTTTCGTCATTGAGAGATTGTAGAGGTATTCAGGATGACTTGGACAGAATCTTTATTTGTAGGATAAATGGATGCTAGCTTTAAATGTTTCTTGTTCAACCAGAGATGTTTGAGAGACTACCCAAAGCAGTGCAAAACCTCCCCCTCCAAAAAATAAAATTAGCCTCAAATACAAACTGAAATCTTATCTGCAGAAAGAGAGAGAGAGAGAGAGAGAGAGAGAGAGAGAGAGAGAGAGAGAGAAAGAGAGACAGACAGACAGAGGGTGGGGGGAGGGAGAGAGACTTAACATAAAATTCATGTAATAGACAGTCAAGTAAGTGGTTGGCCTGTAATTGTCAACAAAGTGACTGATACTATATAATAGTAAGAGACAGAAATTTTGTGCCACCAAACATGCAAATAACTAATACACACACACACACACACATACACACACACACACACACACACACACACACACACGCACACACGCAAGCACGCACACAATATATTTTAAAATGAGACATAATTACAAGCTACCTTTAGTTTGTATTCTTACCTCTGATTTTTTGGACTCATACTGAAGCTCATACAACTGCATTCCCATAATCAGCATCTGAGTAGATGTGATAACATTTTGGCAAATTACTGGCTTAAACGTTTTCCGTTCTTCTTCAGTTAAACCGCCTTCTTCAATAATCCTCACCTGCTTCATAAAAGTTGATTTTCCAGATGAACCACATCCTAAAATCAGGATAAAAGTTTTCATCAGTGTAACTTAGATATGGTAACATCCTATTACAAGAGCAAGACGGAGTGAAGAGGTTACAAAAATGCAGCCAATGAAGATGTGAGAACATATATTTTGGTTGATAAACCTTTAAGTTAGACCATGGACTGTGCACAAATAGCACATTAAGAATGGATGTCATCATCCATTCGAGCTTTATCTGTCCAGTTATTCAACCGAGACAGAGATGGTGAAGTACGGCTGACAAATCCCAAGATATACTATGTAACACACACTCTGACTTGCACAAAAAATTATTAGTGGTCAGTTACAGATGTCACTCATCCATTTTCAAGTTTCTTAAAATGAGAATAAAGTTAAAAATAACACAGCCCAAAAATGGCATAATCACAGGCAGAGAGGTCCGACTGTACGGAGGGTGGCCGAGAACCTCCCATTTGAATTTCTGCAGGAGCGCCACGACTGTGTTGGCCTTATGAGGCTTTGCATTGTCATGGAGCAGAATGACCTCAAGGTTGAGATTGCCTGGTTGTTTTGATTTGATCACTTGGTGAAGGGTTGTCAGGGTTTGCGAGTAATGCTGGGCATTCACTGTTGTCCCGTGCTGCAGGAAGTGAACCAGAAGGAATGAATTTTTGGTCCCCTTAAAAAAGACTCCAAGGGGCAAATGATGCACCTTTGATGACAAAGTCCAGCTGTATGTGTGGAACTGGTTAACATCGCAGCCATCGCAGCCCCCAGGAATTTTATGAGACGGCCATTTACCACCTTGTGTCACAGTGGGACAAGTGTTTCAACAGCCAGGATCAATACTTCTAACGTACAGGTACTGGTTTCTGTAATTATACCTCTGACTCCTTTGTTTTTGAACACTCCTTATATGTACCATCCCTGTAGGAATGACAGTGGCAAGATCAGGCAGATTGCTGCGTGCACAGGGGAATTTGAGTAGTCTTTCTCTATGTGCAATTGGAACAGGATGAAACCCTAATAGGGTGCAATGGTAAGTACCCTCCGCCGTGCGATTCACAGTGGTTTGCAGAGTATTATAAAGCTGTCCTACAAAGATGAAATACCTTTTTAGAAACAGGGGTCTGCATGTTGCATGCTCCATGTCAGAAAACCAAGGCACCTGGTTATGGAATGCTAAGCAGAGAAGAAGTTGTGTTACTTTCTGACAAACATGGGTATATAGTGTAAAATGTAGGAGGTATAATAGAAAGAAACATTCCACATGGGAAAAATACATGAAAAAATATGCTGTGACTTACCAAACGGGAAAGTGCTGGTAGCTAGACACAATAAAAAACAAACAAACGCACAAATATCAAGCTTTTGCAACCCACGGTTGTTTCATCAGGAAAAACACACACACACACACACACACACATATCTGCCTGTGTCTGTATATGTGCGTGACTCCTTTACTATACCCGATTAGTCTTTTGTCAACTTGCTGTAAAAGGCTTTTATAAACATGCCTTACTAATATTCTAGAAGTATCTTTAGACATAAACAAGGGAAAAGAAAAAGCTGACTTTAGAGATGGATCTAGTCAATGAACCATCTACCAATCCTCAACTAAATTACACAAAGAAGCAACTACTACTACTGGGATTTACAGACTATGAGAAAGTGTTTGACTCTGTCATAATAAAATCTGTGCTGGCAGCACCTGAGAACCAAGAAACAGAACATAACTACATCTGTTTGCTGGAGAATATGTATTATAAGATTACAGTTTCAGTCTGATTACACTGATATAGTGAAAAGTTCAGGATTGAGAATGAAGTTATGTAAGGTGTGTCCACTTCACCAAAATTGTTTTTTGCAGCCTCAAAACGGGTCTTCAAATCATTAAGTTCAAAGAAAGGATAAACGAGCAGAAATGGATCTTATTGGAAAGACCTTCTACTTGCAGATGACACTGTTCTGAGTACTTAACATCTAGAACGACTTCTGCAAAAGGGCATAGGAACCAAACAAACCAAATATGACAGTATGCCAGAAGATCTTTTACAATAACACCAAAATAATGTACAAACAATTTGCCAACAGGAAGGTACAAAAGTTTAATGACAGAACTGTGGAAACAGTTGACAAATTTATGTACTTAGAACAAAAGAAAACACCAACCAGATGCAGACTTAAAGAAATAAACAGGAGGGTAAAATTGGCTTTGAATTTATTAGAAAAACTAATGAATGTATTCAGAAGTAAATTCTCAATATGTATTTCAACATAAAGTTTACACTCCTGGTACTAAGCTATGAAAGTAAAATAATCATGGTAATGTGCTAATATTATGTTGGGTACAAAAAATAAAAATAAAACAAATACAAGGAAGAAAAGAAAGATAAAAGTAGAGGGTGTGATGGTGACTGTTATGGAACTGAAATGGAGACCAAATGACAGGAGATGGACCAAGGAGGTTCTGTGTCAGATCCTTCATGATAATAAAAGACAGAGAGACTAATGGAAGGCGGCTTGCCAACCTAAAAAAAATTCAGGACAGACTCGCATATGAAAAGCTGAAGATCATGATGAATAGACTGCCTGGAAGAGATCTCCATCCAGCAGATTATGGTTTAACTGAACCCAAATCAAAAACATAGGCCACAACAGCCAAGGCCTGCAGAATAGTTTAACAGATTGTAACTTTTCTCACCTGATATTAAGACTTCGGTAGCTGTGAATTTGTTCGGTTATAGATGTCTTCCAAATGTTGAAGCATCTGATGACTATACATCAAATAATGTAAACCACACTGCTGTACTTAGTTTTTGATCTCCTCATTTTTATGTACAATTAATTATCCTTATCCCATGATCATTTTTGTCACAAGCAATAGCCCAAGCATATTGGCAGAAGAACACTTACATTCATATACACTATATAAGTCAGTTATCTGCTGGTATAAAACACTGAAAGATAAAAAAAGATGGTGCACAACAAAATAATTATCTGACTGGGAGAGAAATCAGAGTAATTTGTGTGTACAGACAAACAAATGATTACATTTTCAGAAAAAGTGGATAATTTATTCAAGAGAAGAAGCTTCAGAATTGTGCAACTCAGTAACACGTTTATCCGGATCTGGGTCTTACGCTAGCAGTTATTCAGCTTGGCATAGATTGACAGAGTTGTTGGATGTCATCCTGAGGATACCGTGCCACTTTCTTTCAAACTGGCACATCAGTTCATCAAAACCCATAGTTGGTTGGAGGGCCCTGCCCACAATACTCCAAACGTTCTCATCTGGGGAGAGATCCGGTGACTTTTCTGGCCAAAGTAGGATTTTTCAAGCAGGGAGACAAGCTTGAAATCTCATTGCCTGGAGTATAATTGTCTTCAGTGATGACTCCCACATTGAACTTAGTGCCACTGACCAGTGAAGACATGTCTGGAGACAACCTGAGTGTCGTCTGCAGGAGTGACGGACTGGGGTGTCACTCCTTTTTGTAGCGGGGACCTCTCTGGCAGTCATCCACAACACCTTACAGCGCAGTGGTTCGTCGATGATATTCTATACCCCGTTTTGTTGCCCTTCATGAGAAGCAAACCTGGGCGTACATTTTAGCAAGATAATGCCCGCATGCACATAGCAATAGTTTCTACTGCTTGTATTCACGCTTGCCAAACCCTACCATGGCCAGCCAGGTCACTGGATCTCTCCCCAACTGAGAACATGTGGGACATTATGGGCAGAGCCCTACGACCAGTTCAGGATATTGGCGACGGAGGGACATCCGACAACTCTGCTAATCAGTGCCGAGTCAAGTAACTGCTTGCATCAGGGCCAGAGATGGACCAACATATTATTGACTTCCTCAGTTTGTGAAGCTTTAATCAAATCATGCAATTTTTCTGATACTGTAATCATTTGCTTGTCTGCACATGTACATCACATCTACCAGTTTATGTCCCATTCAGATAATTTCTTCATGGTGCAGTTTCTTTTCTTATTGTGTAATATATACAGGTTGGTCCATTGATAGTGACTGGGCCAAATATCTCACGAAATAAGCATCAAGCGAAAAAACTACAAAGAACGAAACTTGTTTAGCTTGAAGGGGGAAACCAGATGGCGCTATGGTTGGCCATAGGTCAAACGGATATCAACTGCGTTTTTTTAAATAGGAACCCCCATTTTTTATTACATATTCGCATAGTACGTAAAGAAATAGAAATGTTTTAGTTGGACCACTTTTTTTGCTTTGTGATAGATGGTGCTCTAATAGTCAAAAACATATGGCTCACAATTTTAGACGAACAGGTGGTAACAGGTAGGTTTTTTAAATTAAAATACAGAACGTAGGTACATTTGAACATTTTATTTCAGTTGTTCCAATGTGATATATGTACCTTTGTGAACTTATCATTTATGAGAAAGCATGCTATTGCAGCATGATTACCTGTAAATACCACATTAATGCAATAAATTCTCAAAATTATGTCCGTCAACCTCAATGCATTTGGCAATACGTGTAACGACATTCCTCTCAACAGCGAGTAGTTCGCCTTCCGTAATGTTCACACATGCATTGACAATGCGCTGATGCATGTTGTCAGGCGTTGTCGGTGGATCATGAAAGCAAATATCCTTCAACTTCCCCCACAGAAAGAAATCCGGGGATGTCAGATCCGGTGAACATGCGGGCCACGATATGGTGCTCCGATGACCAATCCACCTGTCATGAAATATGCTGTCCAATACCGCTTCAACCACATGCGAGCTATGTGCCGGACATCCATCATGTTGGAAGTACATCGCCATTCTGTCATGCAGTGAAACATCGTGTAGTAACATTGGTAGAACATTACGTAGGAAATCAGCATACATTGCACCATTTAGATTGCCATCGATAAAATGGGGGCCAATTATCCTTCCTCCCATAATGCCTCACCATACATTAACCCTCCGAGGTCACTGATGTTCCACTTGTTGCAGCCATTATGGATTTTCCGTTGCCCAATAGTGCATATTATGCCGGTTTACATTACCGCTGTTGGTGAATGATGCTTCGTCACTAAATTGAACGCGTGCAAAAAATCTGTCATCGGCCCGTAATTTCTCTTGAGCCCAGTGGCAGAACTTTACACGACATTCAAAGTCATCGTCATGCAATTCCTGGTGCATAGAAATACGGTACGGGTGCAATCGATGTTGATGTAGCATTCTCAACACCGACATTTTTGAGATTCCCGATTCTCGTGCAGTTTGTCTGCTACTGATGTGTGGATTAGCCACAACAGCAGTTAAAACACCTACTTGGGCATCATCATTTGTTGCAGATTGTGGTTGATGTTTCACATGTAGATGAACACTTTCTGTTTCCTTAAATAATGTAACTATCTGGCGAGCAGTCTGGACACTTGGATGATGTCGTCCAGGATACTGAGCTGCATACATAGCACACGCCTGTTGGGCATTGTGATCACAATAGCCATACATCAACACGATATCAATCTTTTCCGCAATTGGTAAATGGTCCATTTTAACACGGCTAATGTATCACAAAGCAAATACTGTCCACACTGGCGGAATGTTATGTGACACCACGTACTTATACGTTTGTGACTATTACAGCGCCATCTATCACAAAGTGAAAAAAGTGGTCCAACTAAAACATTCATATTTCTTTACATACAACATGAATATGTAATAAAAAATGGGGATTGCGCGGCTGCATGCCCGAAATTTAATGGATTATTCATTACGCCGCGAGAAGTTGAAAATGCACATGGGGATTCCTATTCAAAAAAAAAAAAAAAAAAAAAAAAAAAAAAAAAAAAAAAAAAAAAAAGAGTTTAGTTCGTTGTAGTTTTTTCGTTTGACGCTTATTTCGTGAGATATTTGGCCCAGTCACAATCAATGGACCACCCTGTAGATTCACACTATTTGGATACTAAATTTACATTTTTGATGGCTAAATCATGAATAAGTTAACATTTTGATAGTTTTAGCACCAACTAACTGACTAATAGGTGTTAGTGCAGACTAATACAATAAATATCCTTGTTTTAATTACTTAGTGCAGCTTGCTCATCTCCACTGACTGACTTAATCACTGTATGACATTCGTGCTTATACACATGACAAAGATTAAAAAATCAAAGTTTTTGTGATTACATTAATTAGAAGATATAAAACAGCCAAAAGAGCAAGCCTATTTAACGATGAGCTATATGATCAGAAAAAAGGAAACACTATAGGTACTATTTCATTGCATGGGGATTCTCAAAGCCTGCCAAAAAGTTTGGAGGAGGTAAAATTTTTCAAGCTGAAGACATTGTAGAGAAAATATGCATTTTTGAAATCAGAAAAATCTGAACTACAGAACTATGTTTCTGAATTTTGGGATAATTATTATTTAACATTTGAAGATTTGGAAAATAAAAAAATTTTGAATATGAATAACTTTTGAAATATGAATTTTTTAAAATGTAACACATTTGCAGAGAAAAGGAGAATGAGGAGTTTCAAAAGAACTAACCCAATTTAGAAACAAACAGTTACTTGGTAACTGAAAATTTCACCTCTGTGTGTCTTGTACGAATCGTAAATCGTGAATATTGTTTTAAATAAAATACAAAGTATTTCCAGAAGAATCAAATGTAGTAAGGCACAAATACAAAATCAGCTATTTTTGTGCGACTACAATGTACACGCTTTTGAGAAACTGAAATTAAACAAAGAAAAAAAATTATATTTTTGTCAGGAATGGTACAAGAATGAGTAAGATGATTCCTACTTGCATTTTTACAAGTTACGCACAGAGTCGGAAAAGGTAAATTACTTGATACACACTAGGAGTTGAAAATATTTGCTGCCTAAAGGAAAAACATGGAATCATACCCAGTAAACACAACACATGAGAAATCAGTGGTTTTTATTTAACCCCTCAGAGTCTACTGTAGCAATAAGAAGGCCTTTAGATTCAGTACAGTAAAAGCCAAAAACACTCTCACAGAAGCAACTTGCAACGTGCCTTATTGTATCATGTGGAAAATACAACCTTCTCATCAGTTTTTCCAAATACTTGGACTATCTTTTAGATACTTCACCTCTGTAGGTCAGTTCTACGCACATCTACATCTATGTCTGTACTCTGCAAACTGCTGGGCATGCACAGCTGTAGGTAGTTCTTATTGCATCACTTATTAGGGTTCCATTCCCATTTGGAGTGTGGAAAGAATGACTGTAACTGCTGTTGAGTGTGCTGTATCTGTAAAAATATGACCAATGCTGATAGGTCGCTAATAACAGTCACAAGGTATTAGTAGAAATTCTGTATTCCATTACACATTTTGGTTCTAGCCCATCATCAGATGAACTGTCAAAATTATTATACAATCATTAGAACAGAGGTAATCCACACAGTCATAATAAAATATGTAACAGATGACAAGATTAGATATACAAATGGTAAAAGTAGTGTCAAGTGATAAACATTATTGCCAATAAACAAGTGAAGGAAATGCTCATCTAAAATTAAGATTAACATTACACACATCAGAGGACATGAAAACCAGTGGCTCTGCATATGGCCATGAAAGAAATTTTACTACATTTTGTTATTACAAATATGCCATAACAACTTACATACAAAGGATAAATAGAATACAATGGATAAATATGAAAAGTATCACAATAATGGTTAAAGCACTGTTAGACAAGCCACTACCGAGTAGTGGAGAAACCTGCTTTCAAACCATAAAATATGGATATGTTTTGTGTAGAAAGTGGTACAAAGTAATAAAGTGGGGAAACCAACATAAATCCCCCGTAACATAAATGAATATAGCCATATCTCCTTTCGCTTATGCTCAGGGATGCGCTTAAGCGTACCAACTAAAGCAGTGCATCCATTCAAATTCAATTAAAGTAAATGGGCACTATAGCAAAATGAATGAGTTAAATGAAATAATAATGACACTAAGTACAATAAAAGATGCCAATAAAAGAAAGAGCAGGGTAGATCTTTTATTAAAAATCCTATAATATTACAGAAAATATTATAAAAATAGACAGTAAATTAAGCTGAATTAACTGATGATAATTGTGATACAGGTAATCGAGAGATGATAGACCGACTAATAAATCAGAAAATCATGACAAATATTAAAAAACCAATGGCTATGACTTTCCACTTGCCCAGTGATGACAACCTCCATATCAGACCGATGATACACATAAATTTTCAACTCCTCAAGAATATTGAGTTCCCCACCCTTAACTTCAGCACACAAGTTAGCTAAACTATCATTAATGGGGGCAACAGATGACCATTTTCTCTCAAATGACACCCAAGTACACTACTATTTTTGTAGGTGTGTTCCCAAAATCTTGTTACAAAATCTCTCCCTTTATGGCCCTCATAGATGCCATCACAAGAACTATACTTGATTCTGTGAACACCTGAGTTCTTAAACTTGTCAGCTTTATCATCAAGACTATACCACAAAACAAGTCCAAGTTTCTTTTCTGTATGGAAACCCACCCAAAGCTTTGCTTTCCTAAAGGTGTGCAGAATCCTGTTACAATAGTTTCCTTCACTTCTGTATTGATGATGATGTTTATCACTTGGCACAACTATCTTATCATTGTAGATCTGTAGGTGTGACATTGTTTGCATCTAAAGTTTTTTTCATCAACTTCATATTTTGGTGTGTATCATTTGTACCTCCTATATTTTCATGGGTTACATACTTTTGTTTTACAACTTGGTGTGGATCACCTTTGTGCTAATGATGGTATAATAATTTTTGACAGACCATCTGCTGAAGGGCTACACCCAAAACTCATAATGCAATAAAGAAGTCCAACTAACATCTTGTGACTGTTATTAGCAGCCTATCAGCATTTGTTACAATTTTTTATAAGTATCAATGTGGTCACAAATGTCATATGACTTGACTTCTGAAATTTTCCCGGCATATTTCTTCTTCTAATAATTTCTGGGTATGCAGCCGGATCCCGTCGACATTCTGCCACGATATTTCGGCCCAAAGACGTCCGGCCATCATCAGGTGAGTACACAACTACTGAAGAGTCCAGGTGCAGTCGCGGTATTTATGCCGAATCTCGCGCATGCGAAATGTACTGGCATCCTACAGCACATGCGTCAGGTGTTGACATGCGCAGCATAGCCGAGTTGTACGTGCTGCCCTCGGTGGTGATGTCAACACCTGACGCATGCGCTGTAGGATGCCAGTACATTTTGCATGCGCGAGATTCGGCATAAATACTGCGACTGCACCTGGGCTCTTCAGTAGTTGTGTACTCACCTGATGATGGCCAGATGTCTCTGGGCCGAAATATCGTGGCAGAATGTCAACGGGGTCCGGCTGCATACCCGGAAATTATTAGAAGTCATATGACTTTTTGCCAGATTTAAAATTTGCTGTATCTGTTCTTAGTCTCATCTTGTCTGCACAGTTCCTAGGTGAGCAATGCATATCATGTGACATTATCTTCTTAAATTCCTTACTTGATGCTGTTTCTTGAAAGTTGTAAGTAGGCTTTGTAGGAAAACTGACATCTATCTTCAAGCATATTCCAGTTTTGGTTTTTCAGTATTTCCTATGAACATATACATTACTGTCCTTTGTATGTGTTTATTGCCCCTGTTAGTCCTTTTGATATGGCTCCCACACACTTGAGCAGTATTTGTTTCCCAAATGAACCCAGGTATTTACATGACTTGATTGACTTCAGTTGAAACTAATTTATTTTATAGTCATAAGATACCACACATATGTTTCTGCATTTTGTGAAGTGCACAATTTTACATTTCTGAACACTTATACCAAGTTGCTAGCCTTTGCACCACTTCGATATCTTATCAAGGTCTGACAGTATATTTGTGAAGTTTTCTTCACACAGTACTTCATTTTAGATTACTGCATCCTCTCCAAAAATTCTGAAGTTGCTATAGATATTGCTTGCAGGTAATTAATATAAAACATGCACAGCAAGAGACCCAACACATT
Source organism: Schistocerca americana (assembly GCF_021461395.2). Lineage (NCBI taxonomy): Eukaryota > Metazoa > Arthropoda > Insecta > Orthoptera > Acrididae > Schistocerca > Schistocerca americana. Next base: position 80,905,405 of record NC_060128.1, on the reverse strand, counting down.
TCCCTGGGGCATACATGAAGTTACTTTACAAATGTGGATAACTCTTACTCCAGTTACGACATTCATTTGATAAGCTCATATATTCGTACTTTAAAAATAAATATTAGTGTAATACTAAATCAAAAGCTGTTTGGAAGTCAAGAAATACTGCATTCACTTGACAGCCTTATGCATGGCTTTCAAGATGCCATAATTACGGGAAAGTCACAAGTTTGGTTTCAGACGATCAATGTTTTCATGTCTGTGCTGGCTGGCATGGGTGAATTTGAGAATCAACAGCTCTCATTTGAATCTCAGCTTGGTTTCTTAGTCCACAGAATTCGGTATGCAGTAGATGCTGGAACCTAGAATGACGCTGTGATCATAGATTTCAAGTAGGAGCTGAATCGAGTCATCTACTGAACGATATAGGAGGCCACATCCAATTGAGCTGCCTTTGTGATTGGATTGAAGGTTTCATTGCAGATATAATTCAGCACATCATTCTTAAAATAAAGAAATCCATCAGATGTGAAAGGAACTTCAGGTGTGTACTGTTCATGACATATGTAAGTTATCCATTAGATAACTTGGGGTATTTGTAAATGTTGCCATTCTATAAGGGGAAGTTGTTTTACCATAATTTTATTTCATTACTAAGCTAGGATGTACAGAGGAGTCATGGAAATTCAAAAGCACAAAAACAACTTTAACAGAAAAAAAAGAAGGATTAAAATAAGACATGTTGTGGACCATACAGATAAATGAAACAAACAGTGTCAACTTCTATACCCACATACATACTCAACAAGCCACCATACGGTGCCAGGTAGAGCATTCCTTGCACCACCACCAGTCATTCCATTTCTTGTTTGCATCACAAACGACTATCTATATGTCTTCGTATATGACTTAATTACTCTTATCTTTCCTTTATGGTCCATATGCAAAATATATGTTGGTCTTAGTATAATTGATCTGCTGTCAGCCACAAATTCTGGTTATTTAAGCACTCTCAATAGTGCTTCATGCAAAAAAAAGTATGAGTGGGGAATTGTGCTCTGAGGGTTCCTTACAAACTCAATCATGTGTGTAGATAGTTCATCTACAGGTTCTTATGTGTGAGATTCTGTGTAACAAAATATGTAACATAATGACCATATCTTTTGACTTCATTGATCTAGAAGCTTAAATCTTTTACACCCCCAAGGGATCATAACCCTTAGTATTTGACATAAATCTCAACTTGAGATCTCTACCCACCCCTCAGAAAAAGGGGTCTATATGGGCAGAGAGACAGACCCAAAGGTTCTATTTTTACCAATTGGGATATGGAATCCTAAAAACATCATCTTCCCTCCGACGATTCCCGTTTGATTTCGCAGGGTATTTCCAAAATACTAACAGTTCATTCGAACCTGCTGGTGACAAACAAAGCAGCACATTTCTGAACTGAAGTGGTTGATGGAAGAAAATGCTAACTAACAATTTAGTGAGAATTAGTATGATTAAAGCATGTGCTTTTGTTTTTACTATATCACGTGCTGGCTAAAAATAGTCCAATTTGAACCACTAGAAAGTGTTTGGTGGTTGTATAAATTGTTTTGCCTTACTATATTTTTGTCCTTGTCTTTGGATGAAAATTGTGCCATGCCACAGTCTCAACATGGCAGTAAAAATAATAATGTCGTGTGACGAGGGCCTCCCGTCGGGTAGACCGTTCGCCTGGTGCAAGTCTTTCGATCTGACGCCACTTCGGCGACTTGCACGTCGAAACATAGCAGTGATGTTATCTTATTATCAAATAATGAGATACATATTTAGTGAAGATTTTAATGATGACAGTGTTCATTTACTGATGATGGTGATGCAGACCATGGTTATACACTAGGGGATACATCAGATGTTCAAGTGTGGCTTAGCATTATATTGTCACCAACATAATCTCAAAAGATTTAGACATACTATTTACTGAAATTTTGGGGAATTCTTTAATGTTAGGAGTGTCTAAATGTAGTGTAATGCAATAAATATCAATAAACACCTGCGAGGTTGCTACAGCCACTATTTCGTTTTATCTTGTCGTGATAGAAAAACCTATAATAAATGCATTTGGAGGTTAGCACTGTTTTTGTCTTTAAGCATTGTGTGTTAGCACTGTTTTTCTCCTATGCTATTTCTCTACAGACGTCAGAGTGTATTTATTTTTAGGAAGGAGCAAAACCTACGTCCACTAGAAGATAAATAGGAAGTGGTCACGTGCTATACCAGATAGACCACAACACTCCTGAAAAAGGAAAACATGTATTCTTAAACAGACAGGAAACAAATAAAGAAGAATGAAAGGCAGGCATTATGAGAGCTAACGGGGAAGGCAGTTCGTAGTCACTTTGTTGGAGAACTGTGTAGTTACCCATTGAAGTGGGAAGATATACTGTCACATATTAAGAAGAAAAATTTCAATGGCTCCTTGAATCTGGCTGACTTTGACAAACAAAATTCATATTTATTTTGTCTTATAAAATAATATCCTGTGAAAAGTACAACAAACTTCTCAGACAAAGTTCTATCAATAGAGATGAACAATTGCAGTATGAGTGCAGAACATATTTTCTGGTGGTCCATGTTCTTCCACATAACACAGAGCATTTGAATAACATATTAACCCTCCTACTATCGGGATTTATTTGTCTCATTGCGTAGCACTGGGTTCATACAGATCCCAAGTAATTTACATCGAATATATTGGCATTATTTTAATGGAGTAATATAAAAACATGCATTACAGTTGTTCACTGAAATAGTAATGACTGTGTTTTCAAAAACATTACATTCAAGAGACTAAAAGAAATTTAGTTTGGGGTCGAAAGACCACAGTGGTACTCAGTACAAAAAAAAAGATAAATAAATATAAATGAATAAATTGCGATGTGTTGTAAATATAAAACTGAACAAAACATCATTGGATACAACCAACTCAGAGAGCGGAAAATACTATTTTGAAAAAAAAAAATTGCTTTGAAACAAGGGAGATACGATTTTCCACTGTTTTTGTGGAATCATATTGATCCCAGTGGTACTAGTAAGGGTATAGCAACAACTGATGAAAAAAAAAACCCTAACAATGGCTACAAAAATAAGTGGGAAATAATATTTTCGTTGTTACAGGTGCTTTGTATATCAGCTGTTTTGCACAACATTCGTCATTATAGTTTCAAAATTTTCACATTCAAGAAACAAACAAACACTTTAAGCTGGGGTGGTACCCAGTGCAAAAACCATGAATAAATTCTAATGTGTAGTGAATATAAAACTGAACATAATATCATTGGATATAGTTGACTTAGAGACAGAAAGTCATATATTTTGAGGGAAAAAAAACTTTGAAAACAAGAGAGAGATGATTTTGCAATATGCTTTTGGGGTCTTATTGACCCATGGTGCTAGTAGGGTTAAAACTACATGCAAGCAAGATCACAAAACCACAGTTTTCACAGCAGAAAACAGCATTTTCTTTCTCATATTTAGTTTTAACAGGAAACCTTTACACTGTCCTTTAAAAATCATGTCCAAAAGAACAGACACCATATATATATAATCAAGGGGATGATGGCCAGTGATCCTCTCAGTGCAGTTGCATACCAAGTCTGAACTCTTACGTGAGTCGGCAAGAGGCCACTAGTGCAGACCTCAGGATTGGGAGCCAGCTGAACCATCACATCCCCGATCAGGCAGTCCGCTGATCGGTGCACGTAGAATCGCGTCGATGGCTGAGACCCTGCAAGTCCGTGACCCGGGAACGGTGCGATTGACCGTGCTGTTTATCGTACTGGTGGAACCCCAGGCGAGAGGTGACCACATAGTAGCGTTGGGAATAATAGTTTGTCAGCAAAAGGCAGATCTCCTGGAAAGAGAGAGCACAGTATCGGACAACAGTGCCAACTTGCAGAGACAAAAGAACGCGTCTGGGGAGGCCCGACACAAAAATAACAACCGCTGCAGGAGTCATCCGTGACTTGAAAAGCCGTGAAATGTTGTTTCAGACGATCTATGTTTCCCAGTCTTCTTTAGCGTCATATAATGTGGGTAATGATGAAGGTCGTGGGAAAGCATCGGACACCCGAAGACTTGGAAGCTGTTGTGGTAGTGCATCCTTTGCATCGACTTTGTCCATTAGCAACTGCAGTGAGTGCTGTAAGATGTCTAACTGGAACTGCTGCTGCTGCATGAGCTGCTGTTGTTGCTCCAGAAGACAGACCAAATACGCCTCCATGCTAACAACTACCACCGTGTACCTCGTTGCCAAAATGTTGTAACCACGACCGGAACGGTCTAGGGGTTGCCACGAATGAAAGCGTGGCGGGACCGAACAGGAGATGCCCGTGAACAAACAAAACGGATGAACGGGAAAGGATGGACATGAACAACGATTGACAACCAAGCAAGACACTAAGAACAACAACAACACACAAGAAGCAATGGGGTCACAAGTGAAAACCTCACAAAACCAACAACATCCGCTCAAACACGGAATAAGCACAGTAAACATGATGTCTGTAGGCGAAATATTGAGAGACTCACACGAATATCGTACTGCCTCGCTGAATGAGAGGCAGGCACTTAAATACGTGATAGGGTACGTCACTACTGGCCACGGCAATTGTGAACACCGTATCACCAGTTCGGTGGATTTTATTCGGCAATTGAAATCTTTAAGGCTGGGTCTTTCACATTTTTTAGTGTGTTTTGATGTTGTATCTCTGTTTACAATAGTCCCTCTAGAAGGATCTGTTAGTTTGATTAGTGAAAAACTGGATGAAGGATTGGTGAAGTTTTATCATCATGTATTGAGATCCACGTATTTTTCACTTAACGGCAATATTTCCAAACAGAACCAATGGTAATGATGAGATGTGGGAGTTAGGAAAGGCAGGAAAAGGTGTGCCTAATCAGTTACCATTGGTTGCACAGTAAACACATACACTTTATTTAAGAAAATATATTTTTTTAAATAATCATTTTTTAAAAAAAATTTGACTGCAACGCAAGCTACATTGATGGCTGAAGGTGCTATTAAGAAATAATTCTAATTTTTTGTCGGCTGAAGGCCACAAGCAATACTTCAGAACAATTAGTGGCTGAAGGCCTGAATTATATGTGAGGAAGACAACTACACACTGAAAATACCAAAATAATTTTTAAAACAATCATTAAAAAAACTGACTGTAACACAAGCTACACTGATGGCTGAAGGCTTTGTTAAGAAGAATTCAAATTACTTGTCGGCTGAAGGCCACAAGCAATAGAAATAATTTAAACAAAATATTATTTTTAAACAATTGACACAATCAAGCCAAGTAAAAAAAGGAGTGATCCACAGACAGTGTTCCAAGGATCGACCTGAGAAAAGTCCCTACAGCTGCGTAAGCGGTGAGACAGCCAGCAAAGAGTTACGCTCACCTAACAGGATGGCAGCTCACACTAGGGACAGTTTAATGCCAACTGACTTACTAAATACACCTAACATCTGATAGCGATGGAATAATTCAATTGAGGGCAGAGTTGGTTGCTTGGTTGTTTGGGGTTTAAGGGACCAAACAGCAAGGTCCTCAGTCCCTTGTTTCAAATGTGGTCCATTCTGCCAATGTGAATCTCAGGAAAGTCAGAACAATAAAAGGGAAAAGGCTAAAAACGTAAAAGGGCAGTTGTGTTGTCAATGGTAAAAACAAAATGAGGGAAGTCAGCAAGAGAACAAACCCAACGCTATGCTGAAACAGTATAGGCAAGACCACCTGTGACTTAAAAGGTGCAACCGCTAGAATGCAGAAGTATGTATGGGAAAAGGAGACTAACCAATCCTTAAAAAAAAGGGTAAAAACAGAGTAAAAGGGGAAGAAAAGAGGATCTCGGTCAGGGAGGTGAGTCGGAAATCTCCAAACAATGGCTTACAGTGGGAGACACCCAAACACTCACCACCCTGCCCCAACACCAGAGAGAGATTAAAAACCTTAAAACTGAGAATAAAAACCACTTTCCCGGAGGAAACCGAGAACCAGAGAGACCATCCGGGAATCGTCAGCCAACATCAAAGGTAAGGTGTGGGGGAGTCTGTACTTAGCACGCAGAGCCAAAAGAAGGGGGCAGTCAACCAAAATGTGGGCGACTGACTGGAAGGCTCCTCAACCACAAAGTTGGGGTGGCTCATCACGCAAAAGCAAACCACGGGTCAGCCTGGTACGGCCAATGGGGAGACGACACAGTGTGGTTGAGTCCTTTCGGGAGAGGCGAAAGGAAGAACGCCACGGCCCTGGTGTCACCTTAATCGCACAAAGTTTATTAGACTGGGGAGGAGCCACCCAAGAATTGGCCCATGATTGTGCGAAGTGGGATTTGATGTGAAGCTGTAAATCCACTGCAGGAGGGGTTACAGAAAACGGGGGGTAAGTGACTGCTCCCCCAGCCAAACGATCAGCGAGCTCATTACCCGGGATACCCACACGGCCAGGGACCCAAAGGAAGTCAACGGAACAAGCAGCACGGTGAATATCAGCGAGATGGTCACAGATGGCAGAGACCGAGGGATGGTGCGAAAAACACCAGTCAATAGCAAGAAGGCCACTCATCGAGTCCGTACATAACAAAACGCGGTTGTGTTGGGACTGTTTAATAAAGGTAAGGGCCTGGGAAATGGCCATCAATTCCGCAGTGAACACCCCACATGTAGGTGGCAGCAGATGATTTTCCGTTCCAAAAGAGGACGTGAAAGCATATCCCACACGATCAGCAGATTTAGAGCCATCAGTGTAAAAAACAACAGCATCCCGAAACTCCCATAAAATTTGGCGGGAAAAGGAACGGAACACCACCGGGGGGACGGAATCTTTCGGACCTCGGCAGGGATCTGTCCGAATTCGAGGCTGAGGAACTAACCAAGGGGGGATGGAGGGGAGGGAGCGTGGAAGACAGGACAAAGAAGGAAGCTGAAATTCACGGCAAAGAGACGCGAGGCGGAGCCCAACCGGTAAACCCGCCCGAGGGCGGGAGTCGCGTGGGCGACGTCCATGGTCTGGGAACAGGGTAGAATAGGAAGGATGAGTGGGAGAGGAACGGATAGCGAGTGCATAAGACACCAGAAGCTGGGACCGCTTCAACCAGGAGACTATCAACAGGGCTAGTAGGGAAGGCACCGGTGGCCAAACGGATACCACGATGGTGGACTGGATCCAGCACGTGCAGTGTGGAAGGAGCAGCTGAACCATAAACTTGACAACCACAGTCCAAGCGAGACAGAACTAGAGCACGATAAAGACAGAGAAGGAGGGAACGGTCCGCACCCCAAGAGGAGTGGGCAAGGAAGTGAAGGACATTGAGTTTACGGAAACACCCTACCTTCGGGAGTCTGATATGGGGCAGCCAAGTGAGCTTGTTGTCGAAAAGAAGACACAGGAAACGAAACTGTGGGACCACAGGCAATCGTTGTGCTGCGAGATAGAGCTCTGGATCAGGGTGGATCGTGGTACGGCGACAGAAGTGGACCACCCACGATTTTGAAGGAGAGAATTGAAACCCGTGTGAGAGGGTCCGTGCAGAGGCACGCCGTATAGCTCCCTGGAGCTGCCGTTCTGCAGGGGCCGTCGAGGAGGAACTAACCCAAATGCAGAAATCATCCACATACAGGGCAAGGGCGACCAAAGGACCGACAGAGGCCACAATTCCATCGATATCAATGAGGGAAAGAAGGACACTCAAGACAGAACCCTGCGGGATGCCCGTCTCCTGGGTCTGTGGAGAACTCAAAACAGTACCAACTCGAACTCTGGATGACCGATGGATCAGGAACTGGCGGATAAAAATCGGGAGTGGGCCCCGAAGACCCCACTGATGAAGGGTAAGTAACATGTGATGGCGCCAGGCCGTGTCATAGGCCTTGCGAAGGTCAAAAAACACTGCAACCAAATGGCGGCGCTGAGAAAAAGCCTGCCGAACTGCGGATTCCAAGCGAAGTAAATGATCGGTTGGAGACCGTCCCTCTCGAAAGCCACACTGGTAAGGGGACAATAGATCCCGAGATTCGAGGACCCAATTGAGCCGACGGGCTACCACCCGTTCGAGTAACTTACAAACAACATTGGTCAAACTAATTGGCCGATAGCTGTCAACAGATAGGGGGTTCTTACCAGGCTTAAGGACAGGAACCACGATGCTATCCCTCCACTGAGAAGGGAAGTCACCCTGGAGCCAGACACGGTTAAACACCCGAAGAAGATGTTGCTGTTGTGGAGCACTGAGATGTTGAAGCAGTTGGTTATGAATGGAATCTGGGCCAGGGGCCGTATCATGAGAAGAAGATAGAGCAGAAAGAAATTCCCATCCAGTAAAATGTTCGTTGTGAGATTCTGACTCACAAGGGGGTAAAACATAAGGTGGATGCTTCAGCCCACTGTTTCTGGTGAAGGAAAGCAGCTGGATAGGAGGCTGATGCTGATGCCACTGCAAAATGGGCGCAACATGTTCTGCAAGAACTAATGGGTCCGTACATAGGTCATCTGGGAGGTGAAGGCCTGCGAGGGTGGACTGCCGATGGCAACCTTGGAGAGAGCGAAGTGTAGCCCATACCCGTGACAGAGGGACAGTAGAACCGAGGGAAGAAACAAATCGTTCCCAACATATCCGCTTGCTCTGTCTGATTAAATAACGGGCTTTAGCGCGAAGGCGTTTAAAGGTAGTAAGGCTGGCTACGGATGGGTGCCTCTTAAAGTGTTGCAAAGCTCGACGGCGATCACGGATGGCAATGGCAATGGCCGTACTCCACCACGGGACTTGTCGTCGACGAAATGGTCCAGATGAGCGCGGGACAGCAAGGCTAGCAGCGCGAATAATCGCGTCAGACACGTCACGTAGGACGTCATCAATACAACCCGACAAAGAGGGAGAAAACGCGACCTGTGCAGTGTATAGAGGCCAATCGGCGCGGTGGAAAGACCAACGAGGTAACCTCTCCATCGGGGAGCGGCAAGGGAGCGAGATAATCAACGGGAAATGGTCACTATCACAAAGGTCGTCGTGTGGCGACCAGTGTAATGAAGGGAGGAGAGAGGGAGAAGAAAGAGAAAGATCAGTGGCAGAAAGGGTACCATGACCGGCACTGAAATGAGTAGGGGAGCCATCATTAAGAAGGCACAAGTCGTGGTCTGCAATAAATTGGTCTATAAGAAGACCTCGTCTAGACGGAAAGGCACTGCCCCACAAGGGATGATGAGCATTAAAATCCCCAAGGAGGAGGAAGGGAGGAGGAAGTTGCTGAAGAAGGGCAGTTAAGGTAGCAGGTGTAAGAGTCCTGTCAGGAGGGAGATAAAGATTGCAAATTGTGACCGCAGAGTCTAGGTGGACCCTAACAGCAACCGCTTCCAATGTAGTTCGAAGAGGAATCCACGTGCTAGCGATGTCTGTGCGGACCAACGTACAAACGCCACCAGAAGCCCACAGGGGTCCAACCCGATTTCGACAGAAAATACCGAACCCACGGAGGGTCGGTGAGTGAGCATCAGTAAAATGAGATTCCTGGAGAACCACACAAGCTGCAGAGTAAGACGAAAGAAGGGATTTCAATTCCGGAAGGTGACGATAGTATCCATTACAATTCCATTGGAGAACCACAGAACGATGGTTTAAATGGGGGCTGAACACGCTAAATCCAGTCATACCGCCGGTTCCCCACCCGTCACCGACAAGGAGGGGGCGACATCCATGAACGACAGGTCAGAATCTGGTTGTGAAGTCGGGGGAGGGACCTCCGGTGACACCAGAGGCTCTTTGTCCTGGGAGTTATGTTTATTCTTCTTTTCAGGCTGAGATCGAGGAGGGCTGTGTGGCATAAAGGAGCCAGCTGCAGCAAGATCAGGAACAGAAAGAGACCGGGCGACCTGGGGGCCGACAGACCGCGGCTCTCGCGGTCGCCGCGCTGCAGCAGACCTTTGGCCTGGAAGGTGCTGGGAAGGGGCATCCCGGGAGAGGCGCCCTTGACCGGCAGACGCCGAAGGAGTGGGACACTTCTCCGGCTGGGGAGGGGGAGCAGCGCCCATAGGAGAAGGTGTGGGAGCCGCAGGGGTGGGGGGGGGAGGAGAGGGGTCCGGGATGGGGGTAAGGAAGGGGGAGGAAGGGGTGAAGATGTAACCAAGGCGTAACTAGATGTCATGGACACAGGGTGCAGTCGTGTATACTTCTTACGGGCCTCTGTGTAGGTTAAACGGTCGAGGGACTTTTACTCCTGTATCTTCTTTTCCTTCTTATATACTGGGCAATCTGGTGATCATGGAGAATGACTGCCATGACAATTTACACACACAGGAGGGGGAACACAGGGACTCCCCTCATGGAGTGGACGTCCACAGTCACCACAGAGAGGGGCCTGTGAAAAGCGGGAAGACGTGTGTCCAAAACGCAAGCACTTAAAACACCTCATAGGAGGTGGGATGTACGGCTTCACATCACATCGATAAACTGTAATCTTAACTTGCTCAGGGAGGGTATCCCCTTCAAAGGCCAGGATAAAGGCACCAGTATCAATGCGATTGTCTTTAGGACCCTTCTGAACACGCCGAACAAAGTGAACACCCCGCCGTCCGAGATTGTCAGGAAGTTCCTCGTCAGTTTGAAGGATGAGGTCCCTGTGAAAAATCACACCTTGTACCATATTTAGAGACTGGTGGGGGATAATGGACACAGGAATTGTGCCAAGATGGGTACAGGCACGAAGGGCTGCAGATTGGGCAGCTGAAGCAGTTTTGATCAGCAACGAACCCGACCGCATCTCGCTCAAGGAGTCCACTTCGCCAAACTTGTCTTCAATGTGTTCCACAAAGAATAAAGGTTTGGTATTGGTGAAAGTATCTCCATCAGTCCTGGTGCAAACTAGATAACGGGGGAAAGGTTTCGCCCCTAGCCGACAGGCCTGACCCTCTTCCCAGGGGGTAGCCACGGAAGGGAAGGCCGAAGGGGCAAGAGAAGCAGCACTCGAGGAATCAGTTCCACGCAGACAGACGGCCGCAGAAGAACGGCCAGAGTTCTGGACCCGTACGTGTTTCATTTGCATAGCGTCCGCCCCAATACCACCCCCGTCTGGCACGGCGGCCATTGCCGGGAGTTCCGATGCTCCAGGATGACAAGCAACCACTCCGAGGCATGCGTGAGGAGGTCACAGCTCAGGTATCAGAAGTGTGAACACTGTGTGTTCGGGGGGCTCAACCAAAAGGGTACATAGCGACCCCACCACACGGGCTGGCTACCGTGCTGGCTATGCACCCTAGCATCAGACAACAACGTGAAAGAAAAGGTGGAATGTACTAGGAGGGCGCACGTCGGAGACACTAGGTAAGGTGCTCTTCCCCAAATGGCTCACACTATGGAGGAGAAATTTTGTAATGGAGGTCAAACCCCAGAGGGGGACCAAGGAATGCCAAAAGGAGGAGATGATTACACAACAAAGCCGGAGTGTAAAACCAACAGAACCAGGAGGATAGCGGGGGCCAACATAAATGAGGACACCAACAGAGGGAGAGGAGAGGGCGACGGGAAAGGAGCAAGGAGGGGAAAGGAGGGGAAGGGGAAGGAAATGCAGCCCTGGAGAGAAAGAAGGCTGCAATAGCTCGGGGCCCCGTGCTCGCCACGCACGTATCCACAAAAGAGTTGTGGACCCCCTGGGGGGGGGGGGGGGGGGGGGTGAGGGCGAAGTGACAGACAGCACTGAGTCTGCAGCATCCGGCTTTAAAACACCGAAAGGTAGAAGGAACCACTCCACAAATGCAGTGCGCAGACAGGGTTAAAATAACTTCTCATTCAAACATACTAGATACACACGGACCCGCGAAAACAATTCCACCAACAACTCAAACAATGCTAAAACTTGTCACTGTGGAACAACAAGGACGAACCACAAGTCAACGCAAACACAGAGGACCCAGAAGTGGTCGAAGACCAAATACAGGTCGCCCGAAGAGACGACCGACCGAACGACCAACCGACGGTCGCTCTTGATCAAATCAGGCAAGGGAAAGGTGCCAGTATGAATCGTCGACTGACAGCTTAACGCCATGAGGTCACTTCCACAGACAGACACACACATACACATGTGAAGGTTGGACTACTCGAATATAACGATCCATTCAACTTAAACTCGCTGAATCCGGACTGCGACGTGGTCGTGCACTCTCGCGACCACATCCTCCCACCAGGCAGTGCACGTATCGCCAGCTGTTCCAGCTAGTACTCGCGCTGTGCGGACCTCTACGGTGCTCCGTCCAAAGCCAACTGCTTGACACACGACGATCCGGAAATACTAGAGGTCGCTCCAAAGATAGTACTACAGTACTTGCTATCGATAAGCACTGCTGCTGCCACTGACGGACAGAAAATGCGAGCAAACTTAGCGGCGCCAGTGAACAGTCTAAGAAAACCAGAGGTGACAATCCCAATACACGACGCCAAGCTGGCGATCTGGAGCACGGCTCTGAGTGGCTGTGGCTAGTCCTTTATCACCCATACTCTCCCCAATTTACTTATGGAGGACTTCGAGGCTATGGCACTGTGGACTTCGGCTTTGCAGCCAATGTGCTCTTGGAGGTATGTAGATGATAGATGACACCTTTTTCATCTGGCGACATGGGCGTGATGCACTCAACAGATTTTTGAACCATTTCAAATGTATTCAGCCCAGCATTAAATTTACCACGGATTGAAAGTGATGGGATGCTTCCATTCTTGGACGTTATGGTTGACAAAAAACCAGTTGGTACTCTGGGAGATAGTGTTCACCGAAAGCTGGCACACACTGATCGGTATGTGCATGCTAAGAGTTGTCATCCACCACACCAACTCAGTGGCGTCCTTAGCACTCTGGTACGCAGGGCGTATGCCATTTCTGTCGCGGACAGCTTAACCCGAGAACTTGCGCATTTGATGGCTGTTTTTAAGGGAAATGGATATTCCGAGAAGCAGATTCTTCGGGCTATGGAGTTTCGACCATCACCTGAGGTGCACGAAAAGGAGCATAGATCGGTGGCCTTACGCTGGGGGGGGGGGGGGGGGGGGGGGGGCATACCGTTTAAGATTGGAAGAATTTTAAGGCGTTTGAAAATTAAGTGTGTATTCTGTCCACCTTGCACGATTAGGGTACTACTCGGTTCTGTGAAAGATGATTTGGAGCTTAGGAAGCCTGGTGTATACAAAAATCCGCGCCAGTGTGGGAAGGCTTACATCGGTCTTTCGATTCGCCCAGTTCATGACAGGTACGCGGAACATCGCCGTCATACGAGGCTACAACAGCTGAAAAAATCGGCGGTAGCAGGACATTGCTTAAACGAGGGCCACAGTGTGAAATTTGACGAAACTGTGATAGTTGCCAACACTTACGGTTCCTGGAACAGTGTTTGTGAAGAGGCAATTGAAATTAGGTTGGCAGATAATTTGATGAATCGAGCGAATGGGTTTCCTCTTAGCAAGACGTGGAACCCTGCACTGTCCCGCACCATTCTTCGGTGCGGCCAGTCCGAGTGTTCGAAAATCGTCCCTGAGTGCGACGTATCGTTGCCGCCGGTGTTCTAGCAAGGGCAGCGCCACCAATCTCGGAGGACAGCAACAGTGATGGGCGGCACATGCCCCGTGTACCATACAGAGGCGGAGCTTGGCGTGGGATCCCACAAGCTCGATCCCCCACATCCCCTTGTCTCTCCCATTCTCGTCCATCCCAGCCGCTGCTGCACCTGTATTCTTGCATCCCACCTGCTCTCCATCTTCACACCCTCCATACCCTTTCCCAGGGTGGCTTCCGCCAACTCCCCCTACCTGATGATGTCCTTGTCCCGTCTACCTACCCCTCCTACCAGCTCTGACTCTCCCCTCCCTTTCCTCCCCTTTTCCCCGAGGACTCCCTCCTCACCTTCCTTTTTCCCCCCTCCTCTCTCCCACGTCTTCCACCCCTCTCCCGGGGCTTCCAACCCCTCCCCTCTCTCCTCCCCCCTGCTCTCCCTTCTTTCTCCCACTGGTTCCACCCCCTCCTTCTACCTCTCCCTTTGACCTGGAGGCAGGCCCCCTCCCCCCTTCGTCAGTGTGAGTGCTTCGCCAATGATCGTCGCCATTGTTTTCCGTGCCTCTGTGTCTCTCCGTTTGTGTACAGTGTCTTCATCAGTGTTTCCTACTACCTGGATGTCTATGTCTGTTCAACGGGTGCCACCCTTCGTGTACAGTGCCTTCCGTCAAACGACTTCTGATTTCTTGTGTAGTGTTCATCATGTGTTTACCATGTTTTTTATGTTTTCTATGTCTGAGTGAAAGTGAAGAAGAATTAAATGATCTGCTGAACGGAATGAACAGTCTAATGAGTACACGGTACGGTTTGAGAGTAAATCGGAGAAAGACTAAGGTAATGAGAAGTAGTAGAAATGAAAACAGCGAGGAACTTAACATCAGGATTGATGGTCACGAAGTCAATGAAGTTAAGGAATTCTGCTACCTAGGCAGTAAAATAACCAATGACGGATGGAGCAAGGAGGACATCAAAAGCAGACTCGCTGAGGCAAAAAAGGCATTTCTGGCCAAGAGAAGTCTACTAATATCAAATACCGGCCTTAATTTGGGGAAGAAATTTCTGAGGATGTACGTCTGGAGTACAGCATTGTATGGTAGTGAAACATGGACTGTGGGAAAACCGGAACAGAAGAGAATCGAAGCATTTGAGATGTGGTGCTATAGACGAATGTTGAAAATTAGGTGGACTGATAAGGTAAGGAATGAGGAGGTTCTACGCAGAATAGGAGAGGAAAGGAATATGTGGAAAACACTGATAAGGAGAAGGGACAGGATGATAGGACACCTGCTAAGACATGAGGGAATGACTTCCATGGTACTAGAGGGAGCTGTAGAGGGCAAAAACTGTAGAGGCAGAGATTGGAATACGTCAAGCAAATAATTGAGGACGTAGGTTGCAAGTGCTACTCTGAGATGAAGAGGTTGGCACAGAAAAGGAATTCGTGGCGGGCCGCATCAAACCAGTCAGTAGACTGATGACCAAAAAAAAAAAAGGTCTTCCGTGTATATACGTAGTGTCTTTTGGCCGAAGAGCGGCGTATGTAGGCTGCTGCTGGCCCGCTGCAGCTGAGGCATGAAATAACAATAAAGGGAAAAAAAGCCTGGCGTCAGTTCTCAGCGGGACTCATCAGCAGAAGCAGCATTCTCCTGAAGATGGCGAGCTGTTGGATCGCCGAAATACTAAATCGAGTTGGTTTTGGGATCCGGCAGCAAATCCGAATAGAGTTTCAAGACTTATTACGCCGGGAAAGCTTAAGAAGTCATATATGAAACTCCATTTCTACCTCACTACTGTGGTTAGTACAACTGGCGATGGCGCAACGGACCATTATTTTTCACTTAAAAACTTGTTGTAAAAACCCTCAATAAACTGTTGATTACGGCGTAACTGTGTACTCAGCCGCGTCACTGATAAAAATTCCCACCGACACAAACACGCTCGTTTTCGCTCGTATACGCAGACACAACACGATACGCAGCGGTAACTGCGGGCTGCTGCGCGCTGCTCGGTTCCCTCTGACGTGGGCGGCGCGGCTCGCTGCTGCGCATACAGCTCGTGAAAACCACCGTGTATTCTGGTAGCTGTGCCTTGCAGCGTGGAGGCGGATGTGGGCAGCACACGGCTCTCTCTGTCGTTTTAAAAACTTTCCACACGGCTGAGTCATTGCTAGTCGACCACGCAGCTCCTCAGCTGACATCACGACGCTGCGTACACCCCGTACCGTTCCTCCCTCCCAGGAAAAATTCCTGGCACTACTGGGGATGGAACCCAGGTCCTCTCCGTGGCAGCCGGCCACGCTGACCACTCAGGTGCTGAGGCCGACGAATAGAGATCAAATGATAAAAAGAAAACGCATAGCCGAGTTACTTCACACTAGAAAGCAACAAAAACACATTTAGCCCAGTCAACGAAGACCAAAAATGGTCGAATAATTGAAAAACACCGTGCAGTCGCAAATTTTTGTCCAGTGGTAGGACGGAGTGCCGTCAACAACATACTAAACATCCCCACAGGTGGGGTGTAATTGTGAGGGTGGGACGGCGTTTAAATGTCACCATTTTAGGTTTTCCTTGAATAACTCAAAAACTTCGGCTTGTGCCGAAAATGTTTCTGGAACAAAATTACACCGGATTAAATTCCCTACAAAAAAAAGCCCTACTCATTTTTTTCTCTGGTGGTAATAGCTTCTGCACTGCGGGTGATGGAAAAATCGGAGATTTATTTAATAATAGTGTTTTAATGGTATAAAATTAATGATATCGTTAAATGAATTGGGATAAGAATTTACATAAATCGTTGGACCATGTCTCACAGCAGTATAGCCTTATTGAGACATAAATCGTGTTCTTGGTGCGTAATGGGATGGAATGGGTGTTGGCGGAGGATAGAAACATGAGGGAAGGAAGGTCGCTGAATTATGGACAAGCGCCAACGGCGATACAGGGCACAGACGTGCTTGGAGGGTGTTTATTTTCCACAAAGTTCGTTAACACTGCATCGAATACAAATATGACTTACTAATAATACTAACGCAAGGAACGCATACGGTACGACAGAATCTCTAACTCTACCCTGCGACATCTCCATCTACATGCGTACTCCGCAAGCCACCATCTGGCGTGTGGCCGACGGTACACACTGTACCACTGCTGGCAGTTTCCTTTCCTGTTCCAGTCGCAGACAGAGCGAGGGAAAAACGGCTATCTATATTTCTCCGTTTCACCCTTACTTTCTCGTATCTTATCTTCGTAGTCCTTACGCGAAATGTATGTTGGCGACAGTAGGATCTTTCTGCTGTCAGCTTCAAATGCCGGTTCCTAACACTTTCTCAAGAGATTTCCTCGAAAAGAACGTCGCCTTCCCTCCAGGTATTCCCATTCGAGTTCTCGAAGCATCTCTCTAACACTCGCGTGTTCTTGAACCTACTGGTAGCTGGTCGCCTCTGAATTGCTTCGAAGTCTTTTTTAATCCGACCTCGTGCGCATCCCAAACACTCGAGCAGGACTCAAGAATAGGTCGCGCCGGTGTCCTGCATGTGGTCCCCTTTACAGATGAGTCACACTTTCCTAAAATTCTCCTTCGTAGAGTCATCCTATGTTCGTTTCATTTGATATTGCTTTGGAATGTTACGACGAAATATGTAAACGACATGACTGTCTCAAGCAAACCTGCCAGGGTAACCGAGCTTCCTGGACTCGGGTAGGCGCGCCGGCCCCGGATCGAATCCACCCGGCGGATTAACGACGAGGGCCGGTGTGCCGGCCAGCCTGGACGTGGTTTTTAGGCGGTTTTCCACATCCCGTTAGGTGAACACCGGGCTGGTCCCCACGTTCCGCCTCAGTTATACGCGTCGCAGACATTTGAAAACACATTCGCACTATTTCACGATTTACACTAGGCACAAACAGTTGGGGTACACTGATTCCGTCCTGAGGGGTACATGGTGACGGCAGGAAGGGGATCCGGGCCCTCCTTACCATTAACATGCCAATTCCGTATAACCATGGCCGACCCTGTGTAACCGCGGGACAAGACGCAAGCGATAGAATAAAACTGTCTCGAGCAAAACACTACTAATACTTTATCCGAACATTAAGGGTTTGTTTTTCGAACTCATCCGCTTTACCTTACATTTTCCTACATTTAGAGCCAGCTTTCATATATCACACCAACTACAGCTTTTGTCTAATCATCCTGCATCCTCCCACACCTACCCGCACACCACAGCGCAGGGTCATCGATAAAAAACCGCATACTGCCGCCCAACGTATCCATGATTTATGTATGTAGAAAATAACAGTGATCCTGACACACTTCCCTGGGATGCTTGCGACGATACTCTACCATCCACAGACATACTGAGCTCTATTACTTAAAAAGTCTTCGAGTCACTCACATATGCTGGATCCTATTCCGTAGGCTCGTACCTTTGTTAACAGTATATATGGGGTTCCGTGAAAATGGTTCTCGGAAATCTAGAAATTGGAATCTGGGTGTTGTCCTTCATGCATAGTTACCAGTATGTCGTGTGAGTAAAAGGCAAGCTGAGTTTCAGACGGGCGATGCTTTCTAAAAGCGTGCTCATCCGTGGACATAAACTTTTCAGTCTCTAGGAAATTTATTATATTCAAACTCACAATGTTTGTTGTTGTGGTCTTCAGTCCTGAGACTGGTTTGATGCAGCTCTCCATGCTAATCTATCCTGTGCAAGCTCCTTCATCTCCCAGTACCTACTGCAACCTACATCCTTCTGAATCTGCTTAGTGTATTCATCTCTTGGTCTCCCTCTACGATTTTTACCCTCCACGCTGCCCTCCAATGCTAAATTTGTGATCCCTTGATGCCTCAAAACATGTCCTACCAACCGATCCCTTCTTCTTGTCAAGTTGTGCCACAAACTTCTCTTCTCCCCAATTCTATTCAATACCTCCTCATTAGTTACGTGATCTACCCACCTAATCTTCAACATTCTTCTGTAGCACCACATTTCGAAAGCTGCTATTCTCTTCTTGTCCAAACTATTTATTGTCCATGTTTCACTTCCATACATGGCTACACTCCATACAAATACTTTCAGAAACGACTTCCTGACATTTAAATCTATACTAGATGTTAACAAATTTCTCTTCTTCAGAAAC
The DNA here is from genome assembly GCF_021461395.2 of Schistocerca americana. Taxonomy (NCBI): domain Eukaryota; kingdom Metazoa; phylum Arthropoda; class Insecta; order Orthoptera; family Acrididae; genus Schistocerca; species Schistocerca americana. The sequence goes on along the minus strand of NC_060128.1, from coordinate 80,886,706 downwards.
GCTTTCCATGCCATTGCCACTCTACATTTTATATCCTCTCTACTTCGACCATCATCAGTTATTTTGCTTCCCAAATAGCAAAACTCCTTTACTACTTTAAGTGTCTCATTTCCTAATCTAATTCTCTCAGCATCACCCGACTTAATTCGACTACATTCCATTATCCTCGTTTTGCTTTTGTTGATGTTCATCTTATACCATCCTTTCAAGACACTGTCCATTCCGTTCAACTGCTCTTCCAAGTCCTTTGCTGTCTCTGACAGAATTACAATGTCATCGGCGAACCTCAAAGTTTTTATTTCTTCTCCATGGATTTTAATTCCTACTCCGAATTTTTCTTTTGTTTCCTTTACTGCTTGCTCAATATACAGGTTGAATAACATCGGGGATAGGCTACAACCCTGTCTCACTCCCTTCCCAACCACTGCTTCCCTTTCATGCCACTCGACTCTTATAACTGCCATCTGGTTTCTGTACAAATTGTAAATAGCCTTTCGCTCCCAGTATTTTACCCCTGCCACCTTCAGAATTTGAAAGAGAGTATTCCAGTCAACATTGTCAAAAGCTTTCTCTAAGTCTACAAATGGTAGAAACGTAGGTTTGCCTTTCTTTAATCTTTCTTCTAAGGTAAGCCGTAGGGTCAGTATTGCCTCACGTGTTCCAACATTTCTACGGAATTCTAACTGATCTTCCCCGAGGTCCGCTTCTACCAGTTTTTCCATTCGTCTGTAAAGAATTCGCGTTAGTATTTTGCAGCTGTGACTTATTAAACTGATAGTTCGGTAATTTTCACATCTGTCAACACCTGCTTTCTTTGGGATTGGAATTATTATATTCTTCTTGAAGTCTGAGGGAATTTCGCCTGTCTCGTACATCTTGCTCACCAGATGGTAGAGTTTTGTCAGGAATGGCTCTCCCAAGGCCGTCAGTAGTTCTAATGGAATGTTGTCTACTCCCGGGGCCTTGTTTCGACTCAGGTCTTTCAGTGCTCTGTCAAACTCTTCGCGCAGTATCGTATCTCCCATTTCACCTTCATCTACATCCTCTTCCATTTCCATAATATTGTCCTCAAGTACATCGCCCTTGTATAGACCCTCTATATACTCCTTCCACCTTTCTGCTTTCCCCTCTTTGCGTAGAACTGGGTTTCCATCTGAGCGCTTGATATTCATACAAGTGGCACTCTTTTCTCCAAATGTCTCTTTAATTTTCCTGTAGGCTGTATCTATCTTACCCCTAGTGAGATAAGCTCTACATCCTTACATTTGTCCTCTAGCCATGCCTGCTTAGCCATTTTGCACTTCCTGTCGATCTCATTTTTGTGACGTTTGTATTCCTTTTTCCCCGCTTCATTTACTGCATTTTTATATTTTCTCCTTTCATCAATTAAATTCAATATTTCTTCTGTTACCCAAGGATTTCTACTAGCCCTCGTCTTTTTACCTACTTGATCCTCTGCTGCCTTCACTACTTCATCCCTCAGAGCTGCCCATTCGTCTTCTACTGTATTTCTTTCCCCCATTCCTGTCAATTGTTCCCTTATGCTCTCCCTGAAACTCTGTACAACCTCTGGTTTAGTCAGTTTATCCAGGTCCCATCTCCTTAAATTCCCACCTTTTTGCAGTTTCTTCAGTTTTAATCTACAGTTCATAACCAACAGATTGTGGTCAGAGTCCACATCTGCCCCTGGAAATGTCCTACAATTTAAAACCTGGTTCCTAAATCTCTGTCTTACCATTATATAATCTATCTGATACCTTTTAGTATCTCCAAGATTCTTCCATGTATACAACCTTCTTTTACGATTCTTGAACCAAGTGTTAGCTATGATTAAGTTATGCTCTGTGCAAAATTCTACCAGACGGCTTCCTCTTTCATTTCTTAGCGCCAATCCATATTCACCTACTATGTTTCCTTCTCTCCCTTTTCCTACTGTCGAATTCCAGTCACCCATGACTATTAAATTTTCGTCTCCCTTCACTACCTGAATAATTTCTTTTATGAACTCACAATAGATTCTGCAATTCTGCAGCAAACCGACGTTAAGGATATTGACCAATAATGTTGTGGGTCTGTTCTCTTATCACTCTTATACACAGCAGTTATCTGCGGTTTTTTTTCAGTTTCTTGGGACTTTGCGCTGGGCTAGCGATTCGCGATACATGCAGGCTGTCCAAAAGGTCAAACTCAGCACGCTTCGTAATGCCGAATTCGGAGTCCATCCGGACATGGCATCTCGTTTGTTTTCAACTCTTTCAGTTGTTTGTCTCCGCATGGATAGTCATTACTACGTCGTCCACATGTGGCTCTGTCCGATGGCATAACAGCGGGATGTTTGTACGGGGTGTTGAAAAAGTCTCTCCGCAGTGCCGTATGATTGTTCGCCTGCCTGGGTTACTTCCCTTCAAGTGGACTCTCCCAACATTCCACTGTTTCGTTTATCTCAGTCAGCGTCAGTAGTATCGTTGGTGTGTGTCGTTACGTGGTGACGTGAACATTTAAGTTTAGTTCCTTTGTTCGTTTGTTTCGTTTTTGTCACTGTTAAAATACTAACCACTGAACAACGTGTGTCTTTAGTCCAATAAATGTTCAAAGCTGGCAGTAAATACACATAATATACAGTATCTGGAATACTGCAAATCCATTGTGTATTCATGAGGAACCACTTCATTATGTGAAAATAGGAGTTTGGATTGCGATTTCTAGACGTCGGATTGTGGCTCCCATATTTTTCAACGAAACAATAAACGCACAACGATACTGGAGTGATATTCTGTACCCATTCATAGGAGAACTTGTGTTAAGTGAGATACTGAACGGTTATTTTCAACAAGATGGTGCAACCGCGCCCACAGCTCGCGTTTCAATGTCACTGCTTGCTGATGTTTTTGGTGATCGCATAATTTCACAGGGTCTTTGGCCTCCACGATCGCCTGAACTAACAAGACCTGACTTTTTCTTCTGGAGTGCAGTGAAAACAACTGTCTATAAAAACCGCCCAAAATCCATCGATGAATTGAAAACTGCAATATCCACCTTCACTGCTTCTGGTCGGCCGGTGTGGCCTAGTGGTTCTAGGCGCTTCAGTCTGGAACCGCGCGACCGCTACGGTCGCAGGTTCGAATCCTGCCTCGGGCATGGATGTGTGTGATGTCCTCAGGTCAGTTCGGTTTAAGTACTTCTAAGTTCTAGGGGACTGATGACCTCAGATGCTCAGAGCCATTTGAACCATTTGAACTGCTTCTGTTACAGAAGAAATGTTACAGCTTGTGTTTGGAAACATGATTAGACGAATTGAATTGTGTATTCAACAACAGGGGGGACAATTTCAACATTTAATCAGAAAATCTGGAAGTAAAAATGAATATTCAATAAATTAATAACTTGTATTTCACTGAGTTTCATTTCGGTATATTCACTGCGGCATACGGCACGCGCGGCTAACACTCACACGGCACTGAGGAGAGACTTTTTGGACACCCCGTACAATTCTCCATTGTGTACAATTTCTCTAAAGCGGATTTTAAAACTTCGGTTTTCGTTTTGCCGTCTTCAACTGCCACACCAGACTGGTCAACGAGTGTATGGAAGCGTTAGACCCGCTTAGCGATTTTATATAGGACTAGAATTTTCTCTGGTTCTCGGCCAAATCTTCTTCTACATCTACATCCACATCTACATGATTACCTTGCAATCTCGAATAGCGCGCAGGAAAAACGAACACTGAAATCTTCCTGTGCGAGCTCTGATTTCTCTTGTTTTATTATGATGATCATTTCACTCTACGTAGGTGGGTACCAACAAAATATTTTCACCCTCTGAGGAGAAAGGTGTTGATTGAAATTTCGTGAGAAGATCCTGCCGCAACGAAAAACGCCTTTATTTTAATGATTGCCACCCCAATTCACGTACTCGTATCATACCCGTCGCGCTCTCTCCCATATTTCGCGATAGTACGAAGCTAGCTGACCTCCTTTGAACTTTTTCGATGCCTTCGTCGATCCTATCTGATGCAGATCCCACACCGCACAACAAACTCAAAAAGAGGACGTACAAGCGTAGTGTAGGCGGTCTCTTTAGTAGACATGTTGCATTTTCTCAGTGTTCTAAATAGTAGTCTTGGGCGTGGTTTACCCACAACATTATCTATGCAGTCGTTTCTACCTACATTGCTCAAAGTACTGATGGTGGTAGTTGTATGCCTGGCTCCTACATCTTCATGGGTACTCTGCAAATCACATTTAAGTTCCGTACGAGCTCTCATATCCCTTATTTTATCGTGGTGATCGTTCCTCCCTATGTAGGTCGGTGTCAAAAAAATATTTTCACATTTGGAGGAGAAAGTTGGTGACTGGAATTTCGTGAGAAGATTCCGTCGCAACGAAAAACTCCTTTCTTTTAATGATGTCCAGCCCAAATCCTGTATCATTTCAGTGACACTCACTCCCCTATTTCGCGATAATACAAAACGTGCTGCCTTTCTTTGAACCTTTACGATGTACTCCGTCAGTCCTATCTGATAAGGATCCCACACTGCGCAGCAGTATTCTAAGAGGACGAACAAGCGTAGTGTAGGCAGTCTCCCTAGTAGGTCTTTTACATTTCCTAAGTGCCCTGCCAATAAAACGCAGTATTTCGTTAGCTTTCCCTACAACATTTTCTATGTGTTCCTTCCAATTTAGCCGGCCGCAGTGGCCATGCTGCTCTAGGCGCTACAGCCTGGAACCGTGCGACCGCTACGGACGCAGGTTCGAATCCTCCCTCGGGCATGGATGTGTGTGATGTCCTTAGGTTAGTTAGGTTTAAGTAGTTCTAAGTTCTAGGGGACTGATGACCAATGAAGTTAAGTCCCATAGTGCTCAGAGCCATTTGAACCTTCCAATTTAAGTTGTTCGTAATTGTAATACCTACGTATTTACTTGAATTTACGCCTTTTAGATTATTTATCGTGCAACCGAAGTTTAAGGAGTTCCTTTTAGCACTCATGTGGATGACCTCACACTTTTCGTTAGTTAGGGTCAACTGAAACTTTTCGCACCATTCAGATATCTTTTCTATATCGTTTTCCAATTTGTTTTGATCTTCTGATGACTTTATTAGTCGATATACGACAGCGTCATCCGCAAACAACCGAAGACGGCTGCTCAGATTGTCTCCCAAAATAAGGAACAGCAAAAGGCCTATAACACTACCTTGGGGAACGCCAGAAATTACTTCTGTTTTATTCGATGACTCTCCGTCAATTACTACGAACTGTGACCTCTCTGACAGGAAATCACAAATCCAGTCACATAACTGAGACGATATTCCATAAGCACGCAATTTCACCACGATCTTTTCACAGACGAACGAACCTCTACTAGCTGTTACCGTTTATTTGCGCGTTCACTTTTGAATGGAGAGTAACAGCCTATGCTTACTCAGCATTTTCCAAATTTCACTGCTAAGCCACCGTGGGTCTTTTACGTCCTTAATCCACTTATTAGGCACATACGCTGAAGCTCCAAAGAAACTGGTATAGCCATGCGTATGCAAATAGATATTTAATGAGGCAGAATAAGGAGCTGCGGTCGGCAACACCTATGTAAGACAACTAGTGTGGCGAAGTTGTTAGATCGGTTACTGTTGCTACAATGGCAGGTTATCAAGATTTAAGTGACTTTGAATGTGGCGTTATAGTCGGCGCACGAGCGATGGGACACAACGTCTTTGAGGTAACGATGAAGTGGGCATTTTCCCTTACGACCATTTTACGGGTGTACCGTGAATATCAGGAATCCGGTAAAACATCAAATCTCCGAAATGGCTGCGGCCAGAAAAAGATCCTGCAAGAACGGGACCAACGACGACTGAAGAGAATCGTTCAACGGGACAGAAGTGCAACCCTTCCGCAAATTGCTGCAAATTTCAATGCTGGGCCATCAAGAAGTGTCAGCACGCGAACCATTTAACGAAACACTATCGATATGGGCTTTCGGAGCCGAAGGCCCACTCGTGTACCCTTGATGACTTCACGACACAAAGCTTTACGCCTCGCCTGGGCCCGTCAACACCGACATTGGACTGTTGAAAACTGGAAACATGTTGCCTTGTCAGAGGAGTCTCGTTTCAAATTGTATCGAGCGGAAGGACTTGTACGGGTATGGAGACAAGCTCATGAATCCATGGATCCTGCATGTCAGCAGGGGACTGTTCAAGCTAGTGGAGGCTCTGTAATGGTGTGGGGCGTGTGCAGTTGGAGTGATATGGGACCCCTGATACGTCTAGATACTACTCTGACAGGTGACACGTACATAAGTATCCTGTCTGATCAGTTGCACCATTCATGTCCACTGTGCACTCTGATTAACCTGGGCAATTCCTGCAGGGCAGCGCGGTGCCCCACACGTCCAGAATTGCTTCAGAGTTGCTCCTGAAACAAACTCCCCAGACATGAACATTATTGGGCATATCTGGGATGCCTTGCAACGTGCAGTTCAGAAGAGATCTCCACTCCCTCGTACTCTTACGGATTTATGGACAGCCCTGCAGGATTCATGGTGTCAGTTGCCTGCACCACTACTTCAGGATACCAGGATAATGTGTAAGATCACCAACAAGTTTAATTTTGGCACAATTACCTTCGCCTTTAACATACACACAGGCAGACTCCCTTTCACTTATTTTACGATGATTCCTTGTGCGTAGAACCATAGCCGTTGATGCCATAAAACATGACTTTGCTTTTGTCCTATCGAAGAACTCACTTTTTTGAAAAGTACGGTAAGCAATAATGTCCCTTTCATTAAAGCTCCCAAGTCCTCCAACTGATGCCACTGTGCCTCCAGGATACCGTACTATAGCTACAGTCACCCAACCATTTCCATGATCATTCTCAGCAGTATTTATCTAGAGTAAAGTTGAACACAGCTCCACAAAACAGCGACGGGCCGTGTAAAAACACTTGACCGCTTACAGGCTGAACATCTAATTCAATATCATCTGCAGCTGTATGAACGGTTAGACGAGGACGCCTTCTCCTCACGTAGTGACGACGCGTGATCAAGGCATCAGTCCAGTCCATGCCGCGTCGTGTTGCGGCACTTCTTTGTGCTGGCGCGGGCTCTACACGACATTAGGCAGGTGTACCACCTCCTTTGGCTCTTCAGTGGACTTGTGCAGAGCACGATTTTCAGTTTGTTTGAACTGTGCTCCATCATGCTGGAACTAAATTATTGCAATTCATTGTCTAAATCAGATACTAACAACGACTTATCTGCTCATTCTAGCAGAAACGCTCTCCTAGTCTTCTTGGCTAATTTATTAACTTTCATAGCCATAGTTGGTATGATGACATCATGATAACTAATCCTCATTTCTATACTGACGCCTACGATAAGGTCAAGCCCGTTTATAGCTACAAGGTCTAAGATACGTCCATTTTGTGTGTGGGCTGCCGAACTATATGCTCAAGGCAGTTTTAGGAAAACGTGTTCAAAAGTACACTACTGGCCATTAAAATTGCTACACCAAGAAGAAATGTAGATGATAAACGGGTATTCATTGGACAAATATGTTATACTAGAACTGACGTGTGATTACATTTTCACGCAATTTGGGTGCATAGATCCTGAGAAATCAGTACCCAGAACAACCACCTCTGGCCGTAATAACGCCCTTGATACGCCTGGGCATTGGGTCAAACAGAGCTCGGATGGCGTGTACAGGTACAGCTGCCCACGGAGCTTCAACACGATACCACAGTTCATCAAGAGTAGTGACTGGCGTAATCTGACGAGTCAGTTGCTCGGCCACCATTGGCCAGACGTTTTCAATTGGTGAGAGATCTGGAGAATGTGCTGGTCAGGGCAGCAGTCGAACATTTTCTGTATCCAGAAAGGCCCGTACAGGACCTGCAACATGCGGTCGTCCTGAAATGTTGGGCTTTGCAGGGATCAAATCAAGGGTAGAGCCACGAGTCGTAACACATCTGAAATGTAACGTCCACTGTTCAAAGTGCCGTCAATGCGAACAAGAGGCGACCGAGATGTGTAACCAATGGCACCCCATACCATCACGCCGGGTGATATGCCTGTATGGCGGTGACGAATACACGCTTCCAACGTGCGTTCACCGCGATGTCGCCAAAGACGGATGCGACCATCATGATGCTGTAAACAGAACCTGGATTCAACCGAAAAAATGACGTTTTGCCATTCGTGCACCCAGGTTCGTCGTCGAGTACACCATCGCAGGCGCTCCTGTCTGTGATGCAGCGTCAGGGGGAACCACAGCCGTGGTCTCCGAGCTGATAGTCCGTGCTGCTGCAAACGTCGTCGAACTGTTCGTGCAGATGGTTGTTGTCTTGCAAACGTCCCCATCTGTTGACTCAGGGATCGAGACGCGGCTGCACGATCTGTTACAGCCATGTGGATAAGATGCCTGTCATCTCGACTGCTAGTGAAACGAGGCCGTTGGAATCCAGCACGGCGTTCCGTATTACCCTCCTGAACCCACCGATTCCATATTCTGCTAACAGTCATTGGATCTCGACCAACGCGGGCAGCAATGTTGCGATACGATATACCTAAATCGCGATAGGCTATAATCTGACCTTTATCAATGTCGGAAACGTGATGGTACGCATTTCTTTACTTACACGAGGCATCACAACAACGTTTCACCAGGCAACGCTGGTCAACTGCTGTTTGTGTATGAGAAATCGGTTGGAAACTTTCCTTATGTCAGCACGTTGTAGGTGTCGCCACCGGCGCCAACCTTGTGTGAATGCTCTGAAAAGCTAATCATTTGCATATCTCAGCATCTTCTTCCTGTCGGTTAAATTTCGCGTCTGTAGCACGTCATCTTCGTGGTCTACCAATTTTAATGGCCAGTAGTGTACTTCGCAAGACTGTCTGTCTGCACTCCCTGCAATGAGTCAATGGACGTCCCAGTCTGTACTCGGTAGGCGGAATTGATTCACAGTCATGCCATAGGGCATTTGTAGCATTCTTCCGGAAAAGGAAGTTTCCCCTCCAGGAGTGCTGCTCGCTGTTCCTTTTCCAGACAGATTATATTTCCCCAGCATTTCCTGACCAGTTCTCTTTTCTTAGTAGACAATGTAACTTCACTGATTTCGTGTTTATATGGTGGAGTCGTTTTCACTTTATTAACTGAGTACTTATATGCAGCTGTTCAGTGAGCTATTGTGTAAAGAATTTCAATAGCTGGATCTGTCAACCGTCTGCTACATTTAAGAGCGTATTCTAAATGTAACACAGTGTCAATATGTATCCGACAATATCGATTTCATTGCCTCCACTATCACTGTCTGGAATACTTTTCATAACATGAGGGGTATGAAATGCAACAGCCCAACCTCTTCCCTCCCAACATCTGAAGAAGCCCAGAGGGCTGAATTGTCTCTCTCTCCAACAGAAGAGGTCACCTAGGTACACTACTGCCCATTAAAATTGCTACACCACAAAGATGACGTGCTACAAACGCGAAATTTAACCGACAGGAAGAAGATGCTGTGATATGCAAATGATTAGCTTTTCAGAGCATTCACACAAGGTTGGCATGAGGAAAGTTTCCAACCGATTTCTCATACACAAACAGCAGTTGACCAGCGTTGCCTGGTGAAACGTTGTTGTGATGCCTCGTGTAAAAGGGAGAAATCCGTACCATCCCGTTTCCGACTTTGATAAAGGTCGGATTGTAGCCTATCGCGATTGGGGTTTATCGTATCGCGACATTGCTGCTCGCGTTGGTCGAGATCCAATGACTATTACCAGAATATGGAATCGGTGGGTTCAGGAGGGTTATACGGAACGCCGTGCTGGATCCCGACGGCCTCGTATCACTAGCAGTCGAGATGACAGGCATCTTATCCGCGTGCCTGTAACGGATCGTGCAGCCACGTCTCGATCCCTGAGTCAACAGATGGGGACGTTTGTAAGAGAACAACCATCTGCGCGAACAGTTCGACGACGTTTGCAGCAGCATGGACTATCAGCTCAGAGACCATGGCTGCGGTTACCCTTGGCGCTGCATCACAGACAGGAGCGCCTGCGATGGTGTACTCAACGACGAACCTGGGTGCACGAATGCAAAACGTCATTTTTTTCGGATGAATCCAGGTTCTGTTTACAGCATCGTGATGGTCGCATCCGTGTTTGGCGACATCGCGGTGAACGCACATTGGAAGCGCGTATTCATCATCGCCATACTGGCGTATCACCCGGCGTGATGGTATGGGGTGCCATTGGTTACACGTCTCGGTCACCTCTTGTTCGCATTGACGGCACTTTGAACAGTGGACGTTACATTTCAGATGTGTTACGACACGTGGCTCTACCCTTCATTCGATCCCCGCGAAACCCTACATTTCAGCAGGATAATGCACGACCGCATGTTGCAGGTCCTGTACGGGCCTTTCTGGATACAGAAAATGTTCTACTGCTGCCCTGGCCAGCATATTCTCCAGGTCTCTCACCAACTGAAAACGTCTGGTGAATGGTGGCCGAGCAACTGGCTCGTCACTATACGCCAGTCACTACTCTTGATGAACTGTGGTATCGTGTTGAAGCTGCATGGGCAGCTGTTCTCTGTTTGACTCAATTCCCGGGCGTATCAAGGGCGTTATTACGGCCAGAGGTGGTTGTTCTGGGTACTGATTTCTCAGGATCTATGCACCCAAATTGCGGAAAAATGTAATCACATGTCAGTTCTAGTATAATATATTTGTCCAATGAATATCCGTTTATCATCTGCATTTCTTCTTGGTGTAGCAATTTTAATGGCCATTAGTGTATTATGGAACTTCAGATACTCCGGCATAAGTCACGCAATGCGTTACAGCAGATTACTGTTCGGGACTTCAACACGATAGTCCCGTTCTATCACACACATTCAAACCCACCTTGCAAGATACACTGTGCATGTGTGGTAATTGGCTCCACTCAGTCCACTCTACAACAGCCAGCAATTCCCGAATGGAGAACATTTACGCATTCTATTTGTAAGACAAATACTGGCGAGAGAACTGCAGTAACTTTCTTGTCATTCATCATTTCACCACCAAGTGAGTACAATACAATTACGCTGCCAACGATAGTCGGCACCAAGGTGCCACATTGACCAATCCAATGCCTTTCCCACCAACACTGCAAAGCTCACTGGCAACGAAATGGCTCTAAGCGCTATGGGACTTAACATCTGAGGTCATCAGTCCCCTGGGCGTAGATCTAATTAAACCTAACTAACCTAAGGACATCACACGCATCCATGCCCGAGGCAGGATTCGAACCTGCGACCGTAGCAGCAGTGCGGTTTGTAATATTATTGGATTTCAGCTACTTTGCATGTGAGATATTTGTCATTAAAGAAAAGGACAGACAACGAGCTGTAGTTCGTAAAGATGCTAAGCATCACAGCGCGAGAGTAAACAGATGAAATATTTTTTTTTTAATGTGTGCCTATACCAAGACGCTCGTCCAGCGTCTAAACACTCTAAATAAACACTATGACCCGCTGGGCGCAGATATTTAAAATCATTGCCGCAGCGCTTGATAGCAAGAAGCTGCGAAACAGAAGAAAGAACAATCTATCTTTTGTTAAGAAATATTCTAGATTAGCCCTTGTACTTCTGGTGGCCGACATGTTAAGACGTACTGCATAGCATTGCTACAAGTTGTACTTTTATTTTGTGTAAAAACTATGTGAAACGACGAACAAACATTTCGGTAACTCGGGTGTGGATATAATGTACTTACGCACACGCAAGGATATTTAATTTTAAGAAGGAACGGACTGACAAAGCAGCGATTATTGGACTGCGCCATCCACAAAATAAATATCAGATGTAAGTCGTGCATTTATTGTGTATCTGTCAATGTTTAGAAGTTTAATGACAATTTGTTCAAAATGTATTAATATTTTACGATGCAGTAATTTTCTTCTTATTCTTTTCTTTCACTAACCAAAAATGATGTTCAACTTGTATATGAGCTTTGTTACAGGATCGCTCTTTATCGCGGTGTCTCGATTGTATTTGGGAGACCACTAATTTGTTCAACTTCCGATCTGTTAATCTTTCTCTTACGAAATTCCACTAATTTGCTTTCATTTCCATTTTCATATTCAAATAGGTCCCTTAGGTATTTCCATCGAAGATTCTGATTGCGTGAAGGCAATCCGGGTCAAAAGGTCAATTATTCCCGCAATCAATCCGTACGTCTCCTGAGCAAAATCGAGAACCGACGCATCGGTGATCAATTAATAATCTCTCTCTCTTTTAAAGTCGTACTAAAAAACGGCCACACAGGACAGCCGTAAGTACGCAATCTGGTGTTAGGTTGCATTTTGCCAGTAAATATTACCAACCAACAGTGACAGCATCACTATTATTAGTTGCTACTATTTCTTATACAGTATAAGCAAGTTCCTAACGCCAGAGGTTCCACACTGAAGCGCCTACAACGCTCGGCCACAGCGCCGGCGTCACTGACAACATCAAACTTACAAATAAACACTTCTCATCCATTGTTTATGGGATAGCATTTTAGTTAAAGCTCGCTTAACGACTGCAGATAAGTACTCATTTAATACACTGAAAATATTTCCACTGTATAAACGCGGGCTCAGTGAAGTTATTTTGTCTCCTCATATAAGAGAAATGGACAGGAAATGCTGGGAAGATATCGTCTGTCGGTGAACTGACATACAAAGAGCGTTCGTGCAGGGGGAAGTTGCATTTCCCGGAAGAACGCTAGAGTTGCCGTGATGTGCAGGATGACAAAGAATCAATTTCCCTCTAGCAATGTAGAACAGTGTGCATAAATTTACGCAGATGCGCCTTTCTTGCGTTAGTATTATTAGTAACTCGTATCTGCATTCCATGTAGTGTTAAGGGGAGCCGGAGGTGCCTATGCTGCCCATGTTAAAATCACTAAGTTTGAGGAACATTTATGAATAAACTACCAAATAGAAAAATTTTTAATTTTTTTTTTTTTTTACGTATAGAGAGGTTTAGTATTGCAGTTATGACAGAGGGATTTTGGAGTATCTTTTCTAGTTTCCTTCCAACTATTTTTTTTTATTAATGACCCAAATTTTTTTTACAAATAATTGCTTTATAGTTTAACTGAAATGAAACTACTGAACATATTGCCAAATGGCTGTGTTACAATGTAAGTTTTACCACTAGGAGTGCTGTATAAAAATTTCATCTCTCTAGCTTGAGTGGATTTTGAGAAAATGTTCCTTATATTCGAAAAATTCTAATTTACGGGAAATGGCTATCAAAGTTTCTCAATACATTCCTGCACTAGAGGATGGATTATCAGGGTCTTCTTCTTCATCCTCCAAAGAGCTAAAACACTAAGAAGAATCGCTTCTCGGCTTTTGGCAAGATCAATGTGTAGTCTTCTTTATTAACTTATTTATTAACTATATTGAGGCTATAAACTCACCCTAATAACCTAAACATGATTATTCTGCCACAAGGTCCTAGTAATACTAGGTCCCTTGTTGCTGCAGAAGAACAGCTGATTTTCAGTTTGAATTCCTTATCAGCGCTCTAATCTCCATAAGAATAACACGGCAGCCGTTTGATTTTCCAGCAACAGAGGACAAATAAATATAAGGCGTGCTCTCAGCGTCTAAGTCCGTCGTAACTGTCTTCTTTTCTGGCCTGTTGTTCGTCATACTTCATATGCCTTTCTCTTCTTTCTGCTCCTCTTATCCTTTCTCTGTCAATATTTCTTAGGGCTCGTACAGTGTTCACCCCAACTGTAAATCCTAACGCCTTCAGAACTTCACACTTCACACTGTTCCCTTGGTTGTAGGTTGCTATTGCATCATAAATGCCAAAGTGCAGTGTTTTTATGCTTACAAACACCCTTTTAGGAATCACTTTCCAAATCAAATTGTTTACGCTCTCATTAGGATTCTGCGTCTTTCCGTGTAGACATTTGTGTAACAATTCTGGCTGTGCTAAGTCATGAAAAATTGGTTTTATTGCTCCCTCCTGATTCTTGTACATACTGCATCTACCCGCTTTACACAAGAAGTATAATACTACCAACAACAGGCGCAACACTGAACTAATTCGGAACGGTAAACAGCAAAGAGACGATGTTCCGCGCTCTTATTCATTGTAGGATCGCAACTTGGTATTAGTGTTAATTTTCTTTTCCCTACGTTCTTCCTCTTCTTATATACACGGTTACTAAAACGTGGCATCGTAACCAGAACAAAAGTGTACGACAATATTAAATGGAGCAAGATGTTCGAAATTCTGAGGAAAATACGAGTAGGCTGTAAGGAAATGCGGGTAATATTTGTCACAGAAAACAATGTAGCCAACCCTTGCACACTCGCTGTATGCGTAACATAAGGCGCTGTATGCGTAACAGGCCGAGAAAATCCCAAGCAGTTCGCCAGGAAGTCACGAGAGGGTGTCAGATGCATTCGGCGGCCGCCCATTTCCTCTGCAGGCGTGGGGGAAAATGGTAATAACTCCACTTCTAGGGCGAGTAGAACAATAATTCAAAGTTTACATTAAAGAGGAATGTTCCAATTAATTTTCGGTAGCAAAAAAAAAAAATCCTAATTTTTTTGGATTTGACCACCTCCGGCTCCCCTTAACGAGCTTTGAAGAAAATAAAACACCCTGCGGTGGTGTGTGAGCACTGCATAGCCAGTGATTGATAAAGAGCGCGCTGCGGAGTGTGGAAAACCATGTAGTTGCTTCTTCTGACATCGACAGATAGAGCAGGGAATCATCTGCTCACTCTTCATTTTGCAGACCTGTGAAGGAGGGAAGTGCATGACCATAATCTGGCGATCTACCTTCCCTCACGTTTCTGCCCTCCACCAGCCCCCATTCAACGCTGTTACACCCCAAGGACACAATTTATCCTTTAGTACTGCTCTACGGCATTTAGACGTGGTACACACATTTAATATTGGTTCTCAACCCACTTAATTTAATAGTCAACAATAATGTTATACTGCTAAAACAATATTTTCAATAATCTGCTCCTGTGAACGGGAACGCGTTATGCAGATCTTGGTGTCTCTCGAGTCCACCTTGAAAAGATAACCTGAAGATGCCTAAATAAGGCGAAACGCGTCGTTGAAAAGTAAAAAACTAAAATTGCAACCACGACTGTTAATAACCAATACAAATCTGCGATTTTTTCTGTCCTATGCAACACGGAAACTGCCGTACTTACGCGAATCTAATTCGCCATAGAATGTAATGCGCACCCCAGTTTTAAAAATTAAAATCGTGCAGCCAGTCAAGCATCAAAGTTTCAGTCATCCATACTTTCTCTTGATTCCGAACAATGACGTCATCAGGGAATATCTTTTCATTTTTGGGAGTCTTGGGGATTGATTTTAAAAAAGGGGGGAAGCTTGTTCCCATCTGCTGTGATTGCCAGCATTACTATTAAGCGCTGTTTTTCACAGCAAGATGTTTTGATGGTAACAAGTGGTTCAAACGGCTCTAACCACTATGGGACTCAACAAATGGTTCAAATGGCTCTGAGCACTATGGGACTCAACATCTTAGGTCATAAGTCCCCTAGAACTTAGAACTACTTAAACCTAACTAACCTAAGGACATCACACACACCCATGCCCGAGGCAGGATTCGAACCTGCGACCGTAGCAGTCCCGCGGTTCCGGACTGCAGCGCCAGAACCGCACGGCCACCGCGGCCGGCTGGGACTCAACATCTGAGGTCATCAGTCCCCTAGAACTTAGAACTACTTAAACCTGACTAACCTAAGGATATCACACACATCCATGCCCGAGGCTGGATTCGAACCTGCGACCGCAACAGCCGCGTGGTTCCGGACTGAAGCACCTAGAACCGCTCGGCTACAACGGCCGGCTTGATGGTAACTTATTTTGTACTCGTCAGTCGTGTAATTACGTGGCATATCAAACCAAATTGGAGCCCCATCAGCGTTGCCCATTTGGCCCATCGAAAAAGTCTTCTCTTACCGAGGTGTGATAACATACCGCTGAAGTTCTTAAAGTGTCTTTTCAAAATCCTGTGGAAGCTTTTGGCATATTGTTCTATGGCGTTGCAGACATATGCCCGCTCGTTTTATAAAGCGATAAATCCGTCCCCGGTAGCCTTAAACTCTTGCTTTGGTGTATTAAGAACTGCAGCCACTTCTTTTGTTTTTTTAAAATTATAGTGTCGCTACTTACAGGCTGCTCATTCTTCTTCCTTTCTCGAACGAATTACCAAACATTTACTTCAACGTCGTGATGTCATCCTTTGCGAGGTCTTTCTAGCCGCGGTAGTTGCAAATAATCCCAGTTTCTGTTTCTTTCATAAGTCAACGTTACTCTCAGTTACATTGACCGAGCGAGGTGGCGCAGTGGTTAGACACTGGACTCGCATTCGGGAGGACGACGGTTCAATCCCGCGTCCGGCCATCCTGATTTAGGTTTTCCGTGATTTCCCTAAATCACTCCAGGCAAATGCCGGGATGGTTCCTCTGAAAGGGCACGGCCGACTTCCTTCCCCATCCTTCCCTAATCCGATGAGACCGATGACCACGCTGTCTGGTCTCCTTCCCCAAACAACCAACCAACCAAGCTACATTGAACTCTCTTCCTGCCCTTCTGTTACCATATTTTTCTACATAAAGAATTACTTTACGCTTGAAAGTAGCATCATACGGTATTCTTCTCTGCTTGCATTCCATTCCGTGACTACCTAATGGCCGGCCGGTGTGGCCGTGCGGTTCTAGGCGCTTCGGTCCGGAACCACGCTGCTGCTACAGTCGCAGGTTCGAATCCTGCCTCGGGAATGGATGTGTGTGATGTCCTTAGGTTATTTAGGTTTAAGTAGTTCTAAATCTAGGGGACTGATGACCTCAGATGTTAAGTCCCATAGTTTAATTAATGGCGTGTGACGAGGGCCTCCCGTCGGGTAGACCGGTCGCCTGGTGCAAGTCTTTCTATTTCACGCCACTTCTGCGACTTGCGCGTCGATGGGGATGAAATAATGATGATTAGGACAACACAACACCCAGTCGCTGAGCGGAGAAAATCTCCGACCCAGCTGGGAGTCGAACCCGGGCCCTTAGGATTGACAGTCCGTCGCGCTGACCGGAGGCGGAGAAGTCCCATCGTGATTACAGCCATTTGAAGCACCTAATGCAAACACAATACGAAGTACCTTAGTAGGCCAACAAGAATGAAACGAGGTTGAGAAGTACAACAATGCCTCGTAATGTATTGGACAGTACCTAAATTTCAAAGAGCAAATAAAAAATAAACAAAAAAAATGACTGTCCTACTTGAACCGCCGACTGCAGAAAATTTCCTCTCGTGGCAGTAATGGATTTTGTTCTGACATCTGCAAACAGAATTCAGAACAGGAAATGTATACCAGCTCTTTTAACTCGATAACCTCTTACCCGATTTACGTCTTCCTTTCTTTAATTCATAGATACCGTACGTTTGTTGCTAGACTTTAATAAATGTTTTGCTACTTCGGATCACACAGGGTAAGAAATACCGGTAAACCATTCAAGTTTGTACTCCAATCTAATGCGCCATCGAATCTTACGCACACCCCAACTTTGAGTACATCTTGTGCTAAAAAAAAGTGCGCACTTGATTTGCATAAATACGGTATTACTCCTAGAGAAAAGAAATGAATTGAACCCTTTTTGTAGGGACTATAATGCAGTTCAATTTTGTACCGGTAAATATTTACACTAAAAGCTGTGCCGCGCTGAGTGACCGTGCGGTTTGAGGCGTCATGTCACGGATTGCGAGATCCCTCCCGCCGGAGGTTCGAGTCCTCCCTCGGGCATGGGTGTGTGTGTTGTTCTTAGCATAAGTTAGTTTAAGTAGTGTGTAAGTCTAGGGACCGATGACCTAAGCAGTTTGGTCCCTTCGGAATTCACACACATTTGAACATCTACATCTACATCTACATGACTACTCTGCAATTCACATTTAAGTGCTTGGCAGAGGGTTCGTCGAACCACAATCATACTATCTCTTTACCATTCCACTCCCGAATAGCGCGGGGGAAAAACGAACACCTAAATCTTTCTGTTCGAGCTCTGATTTCTCTTATTTTATTTTGATGATCATTCCTACCTATGTAGGTTGGGCTCAACAAAATATTTTCGCGTTCGGAAGAGAAAGTAGGTGACTGAAATTTCGTAAACAGATCTCGCCGCGACGAAAAACGTCTTTGCTGTAATGACTTCCATCCCAATTCGCGTATCATATCTGCCACACTCTCTCCTCTACTACGTGATAATACAAAACGAGCTGCCCTTTTTTGCACCCTTTCGATTTCCTCCATCAATCCCACCTGGTAAGGATCCCACACCGCGCAGCAATATTCTAACAGAGGACGAACGAGTGTAGTGTAAGCTGTCTCTTTAGTGGACTTGTTGCATCTTCTAAGTGTCCTGCCAATGAAACGCAACCTTTGGCTCGCCTTCCCCACAATATTATCTATGTGGTCTTTCCAACTGAAGTTGTTCGTAATTTTAACACCCAGGTACTTAGTTGAATTGACAGCCTTGAGAATTGTACTATTTATCGAGTAATCGAAGCTGCGTTTTCGAGTTACGCCCAAGCTCAGTATTTTTGCCATGTTGTCCATGACACTCCCTCCTACCACTGTACTACACGAGTTTTCATGGTAACTTTCTTCCATTGACTGGACTGATTGTACCTGTTAAGTTGTGAAATGCCTAAGAAGGCGACCGTCCAAATTTGATGGTGTATGCAGGGCTTGGACAGAAATGTTAGTGGCGGAAGTAGGAGCTGTAGAGGGTCAAGCGCTTACAAGAAATAGCGTTCTTGCCGCGGGTCGGTCGACACGAGAGTCATTTATTTTAGCGCAGCTTCCAGGAAACGCTGACGCAGCGGAAATCCGGGGGTCGTGGACTGGATTCCCTATGCGGAAGCTCTTTTATTCTTTTCAGTTTTTACGTCATATAAGTTGCAAATAAAGCGAAATAATGATCAATATACTGTACTAGCTGACAAACCCGGCGTTGCCCTGGTCAGAAGTTATGGCATGGGAGAAGGAATGAGCACGATTCTAGATATGAGATGCTTACAGACGTATATATCATTAAGGATGTTACGAACACTGTTATCCTGATAGTAAGGTAGTTTAGTCGCAGTGCATAGCAGTGGATGAGCATGGTGGGAAAGAATCCACGAAATATCGAGCAATAAATACTGTACTCTTAGATATGGCTAAATGATATATGACTTACGAACTTTACCGTGTATGCACAAATGTTTTTATCGTTTCATTCACGATGCAGTGTGATCGTGACCTCGACGTGTTTCATTCATACTGTGATGGGTGGAAGTGGATGATTTAGGTTGGCAGATGTCTCAATATAATATGCGACGTGTAACAGTTCACTTAGAAAAACCTATATTCTCCGTGACTTTTCAACATTACCGTATTAGTGAATATACTCGCTTGTGCAGTCCTCACTCTGTTCCATGCATACCTTCATTAATATTAAATTTCACAGACGTATTTAATCCTGATAACACCAAGGGGCCAATGCTAGGTTAGTAACATTGTCTTAACATGAAAGTATTTAAATGTAGCTTTATTTCATTACGCTATGACTTTCATTGCATATACATAAGTATAACATCTTGTTTTCACAATACTTGCTTATAGACTATATTTGCAGTGACTGACGAAAACGCTCTAAATTACACTACTGGCCATTAAAATTGCTACACCAAGAAGAATTGCAGATGATAAACGGGTATTCATCGGACAAATATGTTATACTACAACTCACATGTGATTACATTTTCACGCAATTTGGGTGCATAGATCCTGAGAAATCAGTACCCAGTACAACCACCTCTGGCCGTAATAACGGCCTTGATACCCCTCGGCATTGAGTCTAACAGTGCTTGGATGGCGTGTACAGGTACAGATGCCCATGCAACTTCAACACGATACCACAGTTCATCAAGAGTAGTGAGTGGCGTATTCTGACGGGCCAGTTGCTCGGCCACCATTGGCCAGACGTTTTCAATTGGTGAGAGATCTGGAGAATGTGCTGGCCAGGGCAGCAGTCGAACATTTCCTGTATCCAGAAAGGCCCGTACAGGACCTGCAACATGCGGTCGTGCATTATCCTGCAGAAATGTAGGGTTTCGCGGGGATCGAATGAAATGTAAAGTCACGGGTCGTAACACATCTGAAATGTAACGTCCACTGTTCAAAGTGCCGTCAATGCGAACAAGAGGTGACGTGTAACCAATGGCACCCCATATCGTCACGCCGGGTGATACGCCAGTATGGCGATGACGAATACACGCTTCCAATGTGCGTTCACCGCGATGTCGCCAAACACGGATGCGGACGTCGTGATGCTGTAAACAGAACCTGGATTCATCCGAGAAAATGACGTTGTGCCATTCGTTCACCCAGGTTCGTCGTTGAGTACACCATCGCAGGCGCTCCTGTCTGTGATGCAGCGTCAAGGGTAACCGCAGCCATGGTCTCCGAGCTGATATTCCGTGCTGCTGCAAACGTCGTCGAACTGTTCGTGCAGATGGTTGTTGTCTTGCAAACGTCCCCATCTGTTGACTCAGGGATCGAGACGTGGCTGCACGATCCGTTAGAGCCGTGCGGATAAGATGCCTGTCATCTCCACTGCTAGTGATACGAGGCCGTTGGGATCCAGCACGGCGTTCCGTATTACCCCCTGAACCCACCGATTCCATATTCTGGTAACAGTCATTGGATCTCGACCAACGCGAGCAGCAATGTCGCGATACGATAAACCACAATCGCGATAGGCTAGAATCTGACCTTTATCAAAGTCGGAAACGTGATGGTACGCATTTCTCCTCCTTACACGACGCATCACAACAACGTTTCACCAGGCAACGCCGGTCAACTGCTGTTTGTGTATGAGAAATCGGTTGGAAACTTTCCTCATGTCAGCACGTTGTAGGTGTCGCCACCGGCGTCAACCTTGTGTGAATGCTCTGAAAAGCTAATCATTTACACATCACAGCATCCTCTTCCTGTCGGTTAAATTTCGCGTATGTAGCACGTCATCTTCCTGGTGTAGCAATTTTAATCGCCAGTAGTGTATGAAAAGTGTTATACTCACAAAGAATGAGCGAAATGTTTATCCGAACTCATTGTAGTGTACCGTTTGATTGTTCATTTGTTAGTTACGAGTATTTTTGACTCTATCAGGATTTTTCCTTTATGTCTCTGTTGATCGCCGGTAAAGTGTGATTGACGAAAACACGCTGATGAATTTGATACTACACATCGTTATTAAAGTCTCAATGACGAAGCGGCGGAAGCATCGTATTACGTCGGACGAATGAAATAATAAACTAATTTTCACATGTACGGTTATGTTAGTAATTTACACAAAAAAATGGTTCAAATGGCTCTGAGCACTATGGGACTCAACATCTTAGGTCATAAGTCCCCTAGAACTTAGAACTACTTAAACCTAACTAACCTAAGGACATCACACACACCCATGCCCGAGGCAGGATTCGAACCTGCGACCGTAGCAGTCCTGCGGTTCCGGACTGCAGCGCCAGAACCGCTAGACCACCGCGGCCGGCGTAATTTACACAGTGTATAGCTTTTCCAAAGAGTAATTATTGCTCTATGTTTCGCGGATTTTGCTCGCCACACTCAGACACTGCCAGACACTGCGACCAAACTTCCTTACTAAGAGCATATACGATAGGCTATCTACCGCCACAACCGCATCGACATCTACATGGACACTCTGCAAATCACGCTTAAGTGCATGGCCATCGAACCACTTTCACAATAATTCTGTATTATTCCATTCTCGGACAGCGAGTGGAAAAAACGAACACATATCTTTCCGTGCGAGCTCTGATTTTCCCTATTTTATGACAATGATCGTTTCTCTCTATGTCGGCCCACTCGGAGGAGAAAGCTGGTGACCGAAATTTCGTGAGAAGATGCAGCTGCAACGAAGAACGCCTTTGTTTTAGTGGTGTCCACCCAAAGTCCCGTATCATGTGACTGACATTCTATCCCTATTTCGCGATAATACGAAACGTACTGTAACTCTTTGAACTTTCTCGATGTACTCCGTTCATCCTGACTGGGTAAGGATCCCAGACAGCCCAGTAATACTCCAGAAGAGGACGGATCTGCTAGTGTAGCCAGTTTCTTTAGTAGTTCTGTTACATTTTCTAAGTGTTTTGCCAATAAAACGCATGAAACGCCCTGCTAAACCCGCAGACGGGACAGGAGTTTAAATTGTGGAAAGGGGCCAAAATGAGGGGCTGTCAGTTTCACTCGAACATACAAATTTATTATTTGACCAAACATTACAAGGGGCCAAAAAAAATTTTTTTTAAGCACACAGCTTTAGTCTTTGGAACTTAATTACCGGCTGAAAGCCACTTTAATTTAAAAACAGCTGAAGGCCAGTAACTTAAAACGCAAGCATAATCAGAAATTTAAAAGGCCGAAGACCAATAGAATCTGAGATTTTCAGTGCAAACAATTTGAATTCAAAATCGGCTGATAGGCCAAGACTTAAGGCTAAACAACATTACGAAGTTAAAAAAAAAAAAAAACAAAAACAAAAAAAACAAAAAAAAAACACACAAGGTCTTACGTACAACAGTTCTTAATTAGGCAAAGCCGGCCGAAGTGGCCGTGCGGTTAAAGGCGCTGCAGTCTGGAACCGCAAGACCGCTACGGTCGCAGGTTCGAATCCTGCCTCGGGCATGGATGTTTGTGATGTCCTTAGGTTAGTTAGTTTTAACTAGTTCTAAGTTCTAGGGGACTAATGACCTCAGAAGTTGAGTCCCATAGTGCTCAGAGCCATTTGAACCATTTGAATTAGGCAAAACTCAAGCAAAACAGAAATTTAAAAGGCAAAGCCTTATCTTAAAATAGTTCCTTAGTTAGGCTGAAGGCCCAAAGAATCAGACACTTCAAGAGCAAACTAGTTAAAATTCAAATCGGCTGAAAACTCCAGAACACTCATTTTCTTTCTTTTTTTAATACTAAAGCCCTTACGTGAAACAGTTCTTTAACTTGGGCTGAAGGCCTTAAGAGCAAAACAACTCAAACTTAAAATGGCCTGAAGGCCCAACAACATTAAAAATTTTAAAATGCCAAAGGCCCTACGTGAAACAATTCCTTGAACTAGGCTGAAGACCTTAAGGGGAAATCTTACGCCTTAAGGGCAAAACCTTAATTTTTAAAAAAAATCGCCTAGCTGCCATACAAGAACAAGAACAAATACGAAAAGGCAGTACACCCAAGGGCGCTCAGATGTTCGAGGGTCGGCCTGGAATTCAAACACTAACACTTGCTTAGGTGTGAGAGGCAGTCGGGCCAACCATTCACGATCCGACGACAGCCCAACCGACCGACAGTCAACGGACCCACCGACAAGATAACTTCCACTTCACCCGACCAGGGCACAACAGGCAGTTCAACGGAACAACGTAGAAGGTATTGGCGCCCACAACCAATCATACATGGAGCTGTCAAACTTCACACCGTGCTGGACAGCAACAACACGGTGAGGAAACTACACTGCCTGAAATTTACGTCAACGCCAGGGCAGGTAACCGGAACATTAACGGCCACAAGGCAGAAGATTCCGCTGGTGCACTTCAATTCAAATAACCAAGTACAGAGAAAGTCCACCGGAGGGTGGCTAGAACTTTCCAACTTGAAAACCACATTGTTGCTCGCGGGAATATCCCAACAGCCGACAACGAACTCCAGACGACACAATGTGAACAGTCTTGACTTGCTAGTAGATTACATCAAAACTCATCTTTCGTGTCCAGGATCGGTGAGCCACGGACCTCGTAGCAACGGGAACAGCCCCACACACTCTGCCACCGCGTAGAGACCGCCAGCGGCCCCGGCAAGACTGCGTCCAGCGGAGATCTCCTCGCTGCTGCACGCCAATCGACCGACTGGTCACACACCGCCCAGCCGGAAACTATAAGCTCCAGGTCAAAGATAGTCCAAGGTGCGAATATTGATACGCACTGCTGCTGCCACCCGCGGAAGGAGAGAATAACAGCATAATCGCGATAACCGGGGGAGACTAAACACAGAATCGCAACGAAGGTTTAATCCAGAGCATAGCATGAGCCAGCCACGGCTCAATGCAGTCATTGGATTGCCTTTCCTACAACATTTTATGTGTGTTCTTTTCAATTTAGATTTTTCGTAATTGTAATTCCTAGGTGTTTAGTTGAATTTACGCCCTTTAAATTTGATTGATTTTTCGTGTGTCCGAAGTTTAACGGGTTTCTTTTAGGATTCGTACGGATGACCTCGCACTTTTCATTACTTACAAGGGAACCTTCCCATCGCACCCCCCTCAGATTTAGTTATAAGTTGGCACAGTGGATTGGCCTTGAAAAACTGAACACAGATCAATTTCAAGATAACAGGAAGAAGTTGTGTGGAACTAAGAAAAAAATAAGCAAAATATACAAACTGAGTAGTCCATGCATAAGATAGGCAACATCAAGGATAGTCTGAACTCAGGAGCGCCGTGGTCCTGTGGTTAGCGTGAGCAGCTGCGAAGCGAGAGGTCCTTGGCTCAAGTCTTCGCCCTAGTGAAAATTTTGCTTTCTTTATTTTCGCAAAGTTATGATCTGTCCGTTCGTTCATTGACGTCTCTGTTCACTGTAATAAATTTAGTGTCTGTGTTTTGCGACCGCACCGCAAAACCGTGCGATTAGTAGACGAAAGGACGTGCCTCTCCAATGGGAACCGAAAATATTTGATCGCAAGGTCATAGGTCAACCCATTCCTTAACAGGAAAACACGTCTGATATATTCTATACGACACTGGTGACGGCATGTGCGTCACATGACAGGAACATGTTGTCGACCCACCTACCTTGTACACTTGGCGAATGGGTAAAAAGATTCTTCTACCTTGCCCGATTTAGGTTTTCTTGTGGATGTGATAACACTCCCAAAAAAGTGATGAAAACATAAGAGTTTGTCACATAAACTGCAACAAATGAATGCAACAGTTTCACAGTCGCACAGTTTTCCCTGTGCTCTGTCAAATCGTATGTTTTTAACGTTTTCAGATTTTTCCATGTGTAGACGACAAATCCTGCCTATGGCCAAGCAGATCTGAACATGTCCTGGAATTTTGGAGAGCGAAGTTGATTATGTGTGAGTGCCTGAACTTTGATAATTGTCTGAAAATAAAAAATTAAACATTTCGCTCGAAGGAAGACTTGAACCAAGGACCGTTCGTTCCGCAGCTGCTCGCGCTAACCACGGGACCACGGCGCTCCTGAGTTCAGTCTATCCTTGATGTTACTTATCTTGCACATGGACTGCTCAGTTTGTATATTTTGCTTATTTTTACATAGTTCCACACAACTTCTTCCTGTTTTCTCGATTGATCTGTGATCAGTTTTTCAAGGCCTATCCACTGTGCCAACTTATAACTAAATCTGAGGGGGATGCGATGGGGAGGTTCCCTTGTTAGGATCAACTGCCAATTTATGCACCATACAGATATCTTTTCTAAATCATTTTGCAATTTCTTTTGATCTTCTGACGACTTCAGTAGACGATAAACGACAGCATCATCTCAAAACTACCTAACACGGCTGCTCAGATTGTCTCCCACATCGTTTATACAGATAAGGATCGGCAAAGGGCCCGTAACACTACCTTCGAGAACGCCAGAAATAACTTCTGTTTTACTCTATGACTTTCCGTCTGTTACAAGAACTGTGACCTCTATGACAGGAAATCACGAATCCAGTCACATCACTGAGACAGTATTCCACATGCACGCAGACATAAGCCGTTTCTATAGTGCAGTGTCAAAAGCCTTTTGGAAATCTAAAAATACGGAATCAATTTGAATATCGATAGAGTATCAATCAAAACACCGACATGGTTCGTGCAATACATTGTCGTCCAGGAGAAGTGCGTTAACGCTTAGCAATACGTACCACATTACTATGGAACAGTGGAAGAGCATAACTGTGAGGGTCTGTCGTGTGGAATTCCCGTGAAGAATTGTGCAGAGCGTTTGTTCGTCGTACCAAGTGCCGTGGATTCGAGCTTTGGTCGTGCCAGTTTTTGTACTGCATTACGTGCGAAACTGTTATATGGGACAACGTATACATGACATGTATAAGAACAGTTCGGAGTTTACTGGTGGACAACTGTGCTGCCGTCTAGCTGTCAATTATTATTGTTGTTATTAGTATTAATATTTCTGCACGTGCGACGCAGTTGTTTCTTTATTCTTTTGTGCGAATTTGTTTATGTTTATTCTTCGAAAGTAAAAATATATGTGTTTGATTTTCTCAGCTAAACGCATCGACAGCGGACTGCCAATAGAACACTGCTATAAACTCCGAATAGTCCTTTTACATGTCAGGAACAAGTTGTACCATATAACAGTTACCCATGTATCACAGTTCAGAAACTGGTGAGAGCAACACTCAAACCCGTGATCCTTTGTACACTATGTGATGAAAAGTATCCGGACACCTAGCTGAAAATGACTTACAAGTTCGTGACGCCCTCCATTGGTAATGTTTCAATTCAAAATGGTGTTGGCCGACCCTTGAGCTTGATGACAGCTTCCACTCTCGCAGGCATAGGTTCAATCAGGGGCTGGAAGGTTTCTTAGGGAACGGCAGCCCTATCTTCACGGATTGCTGCACTGAGGAGAGGTATCGATGTCAGTCGGTGAGGCCTGGCACCAGGTCGACGTTCCAAAACATCCCAAAGGTGTTCTACGAGGTGCATTCAAGTTCTAAGGCCTCCGATTTTTTTTCTCCGGACTGGAAAGAGATAGAAACATGCGCATTGTTTTAAAATGAGCCCGCGTTCATTGTCAATACGTCCCAGAGATGGCAGCACCGTACGGCAGATGGAATTTTACTGCCAGCGGCGAGAATGAGAACTGTTTTAAATACTTAAAAAGGCGACGTTTTCCTTACTTGAACAGCGTGCAATCATTCGTTTTCTGAATTTGCGTGGTGTGAAACCAATTGAAATTCATCGTCAGTTGAAGGAGACGTGTGGTGATGCAGTTACGGATGTGTCGAAAGTGTGTTCGTGGGTGCGACAGTTTAATGAAGGCAGAACATCGTGTGACAACAAACCGAAACAACCTCGGGCTCGCACAAGCCGGTCTGACGACATGATCGAGAAAGTGGAGAGAATTGTTTTGGGGGATCGCCGAATGACTGTTGAACAGATCGCCACCAGAGTTGGCATTTCTGTGGGCTCTGTGCACACAATCCTGCATGACGACCTGAAAATGCGAAAAGCGTCATCCAGGTGGGTGCCACGAATGCTGACGGACGACCACACGGCTGCCCGTGTGGCATGTTGCCGAGCAATGTTGATGAGCAACAACAACAGGAATGGGACTTTCTTTTCGTCGGTTGTGACAATGGATGAGACGTGGATGCCATTTTTCAATCCAGAAACAAAGCGCCAGTCAGCTCAATGGAAGCACACAGATTCACTGCCACCAAAAAAATTTTGGGTAACCGCCAGTGCTGTAAAAATGATGGTGTCCATGTTCTGGGACAGCGAGGGCGTAATCCTTACCCATTGCGTTCCAAAGGGCACTACGGTAACAGGTGCATCCTACGAAATTGTTTTGAAGAACAAATTCCTTCCTGCACTGCAACAAAAACGTCCAGGAAGGGCTGCGCGTGTGCTGTTTCACCAAGACAACGCACCCGCACATCGAGCTAAAGTTACGCATCAGTTTCTTCGTGATAACAACTTTGAAGTGATTCCTCATGCTCCCTACTCACCTGACCTGGCTCCTAGTGACTTTTGGCTTTTTCCAACAATGAAAGACACTCTCCGTGGCCGCACATTCACCAGCCGTGCTGCTATTGCCTCAGTGATTTTCCAGTGGTCAAAACAGACTCCTAAAGAAGCCTTCGCCGCTGCCATGGAATCATGGCGTCAGCGTTGTGAAAAATGTGTACGTCTGCAGGGCGATTACGTCGAGAAGTAACGCCAGTTTCATCATTTCGGGTGAGTAGTTATTTAGAAAAAAAATCGGTGGCCTTAGAACTTGAATGCACCTCGTATAGTATTCAGGCCGGGACTCTATGCAGGCCAGTCCATTACAGGAATGTTGTTATCGTGTAACCACTCCGCCACAGGCCGTGCATTATGAACAGGTGCTCGATCGTGTTGAAAGATACAATCGCCATCCCCGAATCGCTCTTCAACAGTGAGGAACAAGAAGGTGCTTAGAAGATCAGTGTAGCCCTTTACTGTGACAGTGCCACGCAAAACAACAAGAGGAGCACGCTTCCTCCATGAAAAACACGACCACACCGTAACACCACCGTCTCCATACTCACGCTGGCAGATGACGTTCACCGGGCATTCGCCATACCCACACCCTGCCAGCGGATCGCCACATTGTGTACCGTGATTCGTCACTCCACACAACGTATTTCCACTTTTAATCGTCCAATGTTTACGCTCCTTACACCAAGAGAGGCGTTGTTTGGCATTTACCGGCGTGGTGTGTGGCTTATGAACAGCTGCTCGACCATGAAATCCAAGTTTTCTCACCTCCCGCCTAACTGTCACAGTATTTGCAGTGGATCCTGATGCAGTTTGGAAATCCTGGACTGAACAGATGTCTGCCTATTACACATTACGGACCCTCTTCAACTGTCGGCGGTCTCTGCAAGTCGCCGACCGCTGTGGACGAGCTGTTCTAGGCGCTTCTGCCCGGAACCGCGCTGCTGCTACTGTCGCAGGTTCCAATACTGCCTTGGGCACGGATGTGTGTGATGTCCTTAGGTTAGTTAGGTTTAAGTAGTTGTAAGTCTAGGGGACTGATAACCTCAGACGTGAAGTCCCATAGTGCTTAGAGCCATTTGAGCCATTTTCTGTCAGCCAACAGACGAAGTCGGCCTGTACGCTTTTGTGCTGTACGTGTCCCTTCACGTTTCCACTTCACTATCATACCGGAAACAGCGGACCTAGGGATGTTTAGGAGTGTGGGAATCTCGCATACAGACGCGTGACACAAGTCACACCCAATGGTCTGACCACATTCGAAGTCCGTCGAGTTCCGCGGAGCGCCCCATTCTGCTCTCTCACGATGTCTGATGATTACTGAGGTCGCTGATATGGAGTACCTGGCAGCAGGTGGCAGCTAAATGCACCTAATATGAACAACGTATGTTTGGAGGGGGGGGGGGTGTCCGGATACTATTGATCACATAGTGTATGACTAACGCTCTACCGACATCCCCACGGGAGCCCCAGGCGATAGCCGCTCACATTTATGCTTTTCCTGTGCTCCGTAGCTCATGTGTTACCAATTGCCGTCAGACACGTTTTCTTGTACAGCAACACGTAGGACAAATTATATGGGATATCTGATTGATACTCTGTCGATATACAACGTTTGGTACCTATCTGACTGTCTGACATCAGAAGGTTTCGACGTAAGCCCCAATTATACAGGATTTTTGAAGATGAGGTACTGCCCCCAAAAGTACT
Organism: Schistocerca americana; assembly: GCF_021461395.2. Lineage (NCBI taxonomy): Eukaryota > Metazoa > Arthropoda > Insecta > Orthoptera > Acrididae > Schistocerca > Schistocerca americana. The sequence goes on along the minus strand of NC_060128.1, from coordinate 80,857,134 downwards.
CCGACCGTGCCACCTTGCGATCTCTGTTATACGTAAAGAACTTGAACGAAATGCTTCAACACTGCTCTTAACGTAGGGGAGAGAAAGAAATCACACACCTTGAAAACAGCCTCAAAGTACGTTCCATTCTACACCACCACGTATCGTCACCAATATTTGGCGAAATCATTCGTGATGAGTGGTTTGATGCCAAACTGTGCGATGAGAGAGAATCTTTTATGTATGTAAACCAAGTTTTTTTCTGTACATATTTTGAAATGTAATGTAATGATGTGGCTTTTTTAACGTATGCAAGATGCCGAGAAAATCCTTGTTTCTGCTGTTTTTACAATGATTATCACCCCAGGACGTGTAAATCATCAACTGTAAAATACTTAAAGTATCTAGTATTCCTTTAATTTATTTGCAATTCGAAGTGTTTCTTTGCCTTACCTTTTCATGCTTTTTATGAAAATATTAATTAATAGAATACTAGAATAATGGAATTAATATAATTAATTAATAGAATACTTATTCGTGAAACGCTCACAGACACCAAATTAAAAGTAAAGTTTCAGGGTGAAATATCGAAGGCATTCATCATAAAAACAGGTGTAAGGCAAGGTGATGGCTCTGCGTACTAGAGAAAACAGTGAGAGAAAGGAAACAAAAACTAAAAGAAGAGAAGCTATCACCAATCAGACGCCGGCCGGAGTGGCCGAGCGGATCTAGGCGCTACAGTCTGGAACCGCACGACCGCTACGGTAGCAGGTTCGAATCCTGCCTCGGGCATGGATGTGTGTGATGTCCTTAGGTTAGTTAGGTTTAAGTAGTTCTAAGTTCTAGGGGACTTATGACCACAGCAGTTGAGTCCTATAGTGCTCAGAGCCATTTGAACCATTTGAACCAATCAGACTGGGAACTAAAAACAAAGGTATTGAAATTCACTGTTTAGCATTTGCGGATGATTTTGCCATTCTTTGTGAAAACCTAACAAATGCTGGAATACAAATCAATGTCTTAGAAGAAATAGTCAAGAAAGCAGATTTAAGAATATCTGTAGAAAAAACAAAATTTATGACAAATATAAAAAATGCTCCGGAATCCCTAACAACAGATATTGGCCAGATAAAGAGAGTAAATAAATTTAAATATTTGGGAGAAATTATCCAAGAAAATGGCTTAGAAAAATTCGCTATAGAAGAAAGAGTACACGAAATGGAGAGAGCTTACGGAATAACTATGGATGTGTACAACAAAAGGTGTCTGTCTAAAAATTTGAAGATACAGCACTACAAGACAGTAGTAGAAACAGAATGTCTTTATGCAAGTGAATGTTTAGTACTGAACTACAAATTACACACACTTGAAGCCCTAGAAAGAAAAATCATTCGAAACATACTTAGGTCACCAAAAAATACAGAGGTATGGAAATTAAGAAGCATGAAGAAGTTTATCGCAACACAGAAAACGTAAATGAAACACTACGAAAGAGGCGACTGCTATTTTTTGGACACTTATGCAGAATGAACAGCAATAGATTAATCAAACAGATTTTTAAATATCTTTGGGAGAGGAAGTAGCCGGCCGCTGGTGGCCGAGCGGTTCTAGGCGCTTCAGTCTGGAACAGCGCGACCGCTACGGTCGCAGGTTCGAATCCTGCCTCGGGCATGGATGTGTGTGATGTCCTTAGGTTAGTTAGGTTTAATTAGTTCTAAGTTCTAGGGGACTGATGACCTGAGATGTTGAGTCCCATAGCGCTCAAAGCCATTTGAACCATTTCGGAGAGGAAGTCAGTAATAGCCTGGATTCAAGAAGTTAGGAAAGATTTGGAAAGAAACAACATAAGTGAAAAAGATGCAACAGAAAGGGAGATTTTCAAGAGGAAAGTCTTAAAAATGGAAGGGTTCCAAGGAGAAAAACAGGATTTATAGTGAAAAGATGAAAGAATCCAGAATGAGATTTTCACTCTGCGGCGGAGTGTGCGCTGATATGAAACTTCCTGGCAGATTAAAACTGTGTGCCCGACCGAGACTCGAACTCGGGACCTTTGCCTTTCGCGGGCAAGTGCTCTGCCATCTGAGCTACCGAAGCACGACTCACGCCTGGTACTCACAGCTTTACTTCTGCCAGTATCTCGTCTCCTACCTTCCATCCTTTCTTTCAGGAGTGCTAGTTCTGCAAGGTTCGCAGGAGAGCTTCTGTAAAGTTTGGAAGGTAGGAGACGAGGTACTGGCAGAAGTAAAGCTGTGAGTACCGGACGTGAGTCGTGCTTCGGTAGCTCAGATGGTACAGCACTTGCCCGCGAAAGGCAAAGGTCCCGAGTTCGAGTCTCGGTCGGGCACACAGTTTCAATCTGCCAGGAAGTTTCAGATGAAAGAATACTGGAGGAACAAAAAAGAAGGAAGCATTGAAAGTGGTGCGTGGTCCTTAGATGACCCAAACGAAGAAAGAAAGAAGAAGAAGAATACTGTGAGGTGACAAAAGTCATGACATAGCGATATGCACACACATAGATGCGGGTAGTGTCGCGTACACAACGTAGAATAGGGCTGTGCATAGCCGGGGCTGTCGTTTGTACTCAGGTGATTCACGTGAAAAGGTTTCCAATGTGATTATGGCCTCACGACGGAAATTAACAGACTTCCAACGCGGAATGACAGTTGGAGCTAGACGGATGAGACATTTCATTTCGAAATCGTTAGAGAATTCAATATGCCGAGATGCACAATGTCAAGAGTGCCGAAAATCCCAAATTTCAGGCATTGCCTCTCGCCACGCACAACCCACTGGCCAACATCCTTTGCTTAACGACCAAGAGCAGCGGCGTTTGTGTAGAGAGTTGTAAGTGCTGACAGACAAGCAACACTGCGTGAAATAACAGCAGAAATCAATGTGGGATGTACGAGAAACGTATCCGTTAGTACAGTGCGGCAGAATTTGGCGTTAATGGCAGCAGAAGACCGACGCGAGTGCCTTTGCTAACAGCTCGACAACGCGCGCCTCTCGTAGACTCTAGGCCGTATCGGTTGGACCCTAGACGACTGGAAAACCTTACTCTTGTCAGTTGTTGTTGTTGATGTGGGCTTCAGTCCTGAGACTGGTTTGATGCAGCTCACCATGCTACCTTATCCTGTGCAAGCTTCTTCATCTCCCAGTACCTACTGCAACCTGCATCCTTCTGAATCTGCTTAGTGTATTCATCTCTTGGTCTCCCTCTACGATTTTTACCCCCTACGCTGCCCTCCAGTACTAAATTGGTGATCCCTTGATGCCTTAGAACATGTCCTACCAACCGATCCCTTCTTCTACTCAAGTTGTGCCACAAACTTCTCTTCTCCCAAATTCTATTCAATACCTCATTAGTTATGTGATCTACCCATCCAATCTTTAGCATTCTTCTGTAGCACCACATTTCGAAGGCTTCTATTCTCTTCTTGTCCAAAGTATTTATCGTCCATGTTTCGCTTCCATACATGGCTACACTCCATACAAATACTTTCAGAAGCGACTTCCTGACACTTAAATCTGTACTCGATGTTAACAAATCTTTCTTCTTCTGAAACGCTTTCCATGCCATTGCCAGTCTACATTTTATATCCTCTCTACTTCGACCATCATCAGTTATTTTGCTCCTCAAATAGCAAAACTCCTTTACTACTTTAAGTGTCTCATTTCCTAATCTAATCCCCTCAGCATCACCCGACTTAATTCGACTACATTCCATTATCCTCGTTTTGCTTTTGTTGATGTTCATCATATACCCTCCTTTTAAGACACTGTCCATTCCGTTCAACTGCTCTTCCAAGTCCTTTGCTGTCTCTGATAGAATTACTATGTCATCGACAAACTTCAAAGTTTTTATTTCTTCTCCATGGATTTTAATTCTTTCTCCGAATTTTTCTTTTGTTTCCTTTACTGTTTGCTCAATGTACAGATTGAAAAACATCGGCGAGAGACTACAACCCTGTCTCACTCCCTTCCCAACCACTGCTTCCTTTCATGCCCCTCGACTATTATAACTGCCATCTGGTTTCTTTACAAACTGCAAATAGCCCTTCGCTCCCTGTATTTTACCCCTGCCACCTTCAGAATTTGAAAGAGAGTATTCCAGTCAACATTGTCAAAAGCTTTCTCTAAGTCTACAAATGGTAGAAACGTAGGTTTGCCTTTCCTTAATCTAGCTTCTAAGATAAGTCGTAGGGCCAGAGTCCTGGACAATTAACCTGAAGCACATTAAAAAATTACAAGCTCTAGAGATGGACTTCTGGAGAAGATCGGCAAGAATCCCCGGGAAAGAAAAGATAAGGAACACTGAAATAATAAGGAGAATGGAAATAAAAGAAAAAATATATGACGTAATGGATAGGAGGAAACTACAGTGATACGGGCATGTACGACGAATGGAGGAAGCCAGAATACAAAAATTGATACTGGAGTGGGAATCGGACGGGAGAAGAAGAAGAGGACGACCTGTGACCGCCTGGCTCCGAAATGTACAGCACACAATGAGGAGAATGGGCGCACACGAAGAGGACACACAAGACTGAAACACCTGGAGGAATATTTTGAAAATAAAAATATAATTTAAGAACGTTTATTCTCTTTATTGTAATTTCTGAGTACATTTTATGTTGGAGATAAGCCTCTGTAATGAGGAAAACTCAGAATAAATAATATAATCATAAATTAACATTTTTGGATTTTTTGTCTTTGGTTGTACTGTGAAACCTTGCTTCTTGCTATATTTCATGATTCTGGGCCAACGGGAAGTACCCTAAAGATTTGGAAGAGAGAGTTTGCAAGTATCAAAACATGTGACATGAATGGCTGTATTTTTGGGTTGTACTGAATTAGAAGCTTCATGTATCGTAAACCTTAGTATGTGGTATAAATTTCAGATTTATTCGCCCACACGTTCCCGAGAAAAAGAGCCGTGCGGGGAATCTGCGCTGTCTGGGGCGCCTTGCCACGGTTCGCGCGGCTCTCCCAGTCGGAGGTCCGAGTCCTCCCTCGGGCATAGGCGTGTGTGTTGTCCTCAGCGTAAGTCAGTTTAAGGGGGGTAGGACGTCAAACGGGCCGACTTGGAGCAGGAGAGGCGCCACAGGACATTTTAATTTCCACTGTCTATACTTTAGCAAGTAAATTCATAAAACTTTAACAGCATGACCAGGAAGGATTCAGGATTCATACTCATAGCAGTGGAACCTCAAAAACGTAACAAAACACTTTTTTTTACATGTGAAATTTCATCATTTTTTGACTTACTACTGGCTGCATTTGTTGCTATAGGTACACTTTTGATCCTAAGTAAGATTCTTCGATGACTTTTGCACAGCACACAAACCATAGTTACAGGTGTATGAAACTCTGGAAGTTATTTAATTTATGAAAAATGAATGAACTGTTACATTTTAAACTTCATGTTTGTAAAAAACTCAAGTTTTATAGTTAATTATCTCAATTTTTTCCACAGTTTTTTAATAGATTTGGAAAATTCTAGATTTTCATACACCTGTAACTACTGTTTGTATGCTATGGAAAATTCATCGAAGAATCTCTCTTACTTAGGAAGAAAAGTGTACCTATAGCAACAAATGTAGCCAGTAATAAGTGAAAAAATGATGAAATTTCATATGTAAAAAAAAGGTATTTTCCTACGTTTTTGAACTTCCACTGCGATGAGTGTGCGTCCTCAATCCTTCCTGGTCATGGTGACAAAGTTTAATGAATTTATCTGTAAAAATATAGACAGTAGAAATTAAAATGTTCTGTGGTGACTCTCTGTTCCAAGTCGGCCCGTTTGACGCCCTACCCCCCTTAAGTGAGATTAAGTAGTGTGTAAGCCAATGGACCGATGACCTCAGCACTTTGTTCCCATAGGAACTTACCACCTACCTACCTATCCCGAGAAAAAGAGTTTTGAACAGTTGGACGGACAGACAGAATGAGAACAAAGTGATCCAGTAAGGGTCCCGTTCTTACCAGCTGAGGTAACCCCAATAAACAGCTGAGACCTGTTGTTTCTTTTTGATGCACGGTGCTCCTCACAGCCGCAGGTGAATGCTGCCCGCGCTGCCCGAACGCAGCCGGAGTCACTTCCTTCAGCGACGCCGTACTTGCAGCGTCACCGCACTCAGGTGATTCGTCATATGATACCTCCTAATATCGTGTCGGACATCCTTTTCCGGTGCAGACGATGATGTTTGGTTGGTGGCGCGCTCAACTGCGCGGTCATCAGCGCCCGTACAAAGACCCAGTTTTTACACAGTCCAATCTTTACACAATCCAATCTACCCACTGTCAAGAATGATGATGATAATGATGAAATGATGAGGACAACACAAACACCCAGTGCCTAGGCAGATAAAATCCTCATCCCGGCCGGGAATCGAACCCGGGACCTTTCCCCAGTGTAGAGCAGCAACTAGACATGGGATGGACTCAATAAGTCGTCGGAACTCCCCTGCAGAAATATTGAGCCATGCTGCTTCTATAGACGTCCACAACTGAGAAAGTGTTGCCGGTGCAGGATTTTTTTCCACGAACTGACCTCTCCATTCTTTTCTTTTCTTTCTTTTGCTTGTGCCTTTTTCCCGCAGTGACGCAGGGCCGGTATGGTTAATCGGATTTGGCAAGGTTAATTTAAGGGGTGGCCGGATGTCCTTTCTGCCGCCACCCCATACCCCATGGGACGGAATTAGTGTACCCCAACTGTCTGCATCTAATGTAATCCGTGGAAGAGTGCGAATGTGTTCAGATGTCTGCGAGCCGTGTAACTGAGGTGGGACGTGGAAACCAGCCCGGTATTCACCTAGCGGGATGTGGAAAACCGCCTAAAAACCACATCCAGGCTGGCCGGCACTCCGGCCGCCGTCGTTAATCTGCCGGGCGGATTCGATCCGGGGCCGGCGCGCCTACCCGAGTCCGGGAAGCAGCGCGTTAGCGCTCTCGGCTAACCTGGTGGGTGAACCGACCTCTCGATTATGTCCCATAAATGTTCCACGAGATTCATATCGAGCAATCCAGATGCCCAAAGCATTCGTCAGACTTGCCCAGAATGTTCTTCAAAGCAGCCTGCCAACATGCCGCATTTTCGCACACAAAAATTCCATAGTTGTTTAGAAATATGGAGGCCACGAATGGCAACAAATAGTCTCCAGGTGGCAGAACATAACCATTTCCAGTCAATGTTTGGTTCAGTTGGACCAGAGGAGCCAGTCCATTCCGTGTAAACACAGTCCACTCCATTATGGAGCCACCACAAGCTTGCACGGTGCCTTGTTGACAAATTGGGTCCACAGCATCGTGGGGTCTCCCTCAGAGTCAGACCCTACAATCAGCTCTTATCAACTGAAATCGGGGCTCATCCGTCCTCTAAGTTCCAACCGATATGGTCACGAGCTCAGAAGAGACGCTGCAGGCGCTGTCGTACTGTTAGCAAAGCACTCGCGTCGGTCGTGTGCTGCCATAGCCAATTAACGTCCAATTTCGCCGCACTCTCCCAAACGATACATTCGTTTTGATTTCCGCGGTTATTTCACGCAGGATTGCTTGTCTGTTAGCACTGACAACTCTACACAAAGACCGCTGATATGTACATCTACATCTATACTCCGCAAGCCACCTGGTGCTGTGTGGCGGATGGTACTTTGAGTACCTCTATCGGTTCTCCCTTCTGTTCCAGTCTCGTATTGTTCGTGGAAACAAAGATTGTCAGTATACCTCCGTGTGGGCTCTTAATCTCTCTGATTTTATTCTCATGGGCTCTTCGAGAGATATACGTAGGGGGGACCAATATACTGCTTGACTCCTCGGTGAAGGTATGTTCTCGAAACTTCAATAACAGCCCGTACCGAGCTACTGAGCGTCTCTCTTGCAGAGTCTTCCACTGGAGTCTATCTATCATCTCAGTAACGCTTTCGTGATTACAGAATGAACCTGTAACGAAGCGCGCTGCTCTCTGTTGGATCTTCTCTACCTCTTCTATCAACCCTATCTGGTACGGATCCCACACCGCTGAGCAGTATTCAAGCAGTGGGCAAACAAGTGTACTGTAACCTACTTGCCGGCAGGGGTAGCCGAGTGGTTCTAGGCGCTACAGTCTGGAACCGCGCGACCGCTGCGGTCGCAGGATCGAATGCTGCCTCGGGCATGGATGTGTGTGATGTTCTTAGGTTAGTTAGGTTTAAGTAGTTCTAAGTTCTAGGGGACTGATGACCTCAGAAGTCAAGTCCCATAGTGCTCAGAGCCATTTGAACCATATTTTTGTAACCTACTTCCATTTTTTTCGGCCTGCATTTCCTTAGGATTTTTCCAATGAATCTTGGTCGTTAATGGGGGTAGGACGTCAAACGGGCCGACTTGGAGCAGGAGAGGCACCATAGGACATTTTATTTTCCACTGTCTATACTTTTACAAATAAATTCATAAAACTTTGTCAGCATGACCAGGAAGGATTCAGAATTCACACTCATAGCAGTGGAAGTTCGAAAACATAACAAAGTAATTTTTTTTACATGTGAAATTTCATCATTTTTTTCGTTTACTAATGGCAGCATTTGTTGCTATAGATACACTTTTCTTCATAAGTAAGAGAGATGGTTCGAAGAATTTTGCACAGCATACAAACCATACTTAAATGTGTATGAAACTCTAGAATTTTCCAAATTTATTAAAAACTGTGGTGAAAATTGAAGTAATTAACTACAAAATTTGTGTTTTTTTTCTAAACATGAAGTTTAAAATACAACAGATCAAACGTTTTTTCATAAGTTAATTAAATTCTAGAGTTTCATATACCTGTAAGTGTGGTACGTATGCTGTGCAAAATTAATCAAAGAATCTCTCTCACTTACGAAGAAAAGTGTACCTATAGCAACAAATGCAGCCATTAGTAAGTGAAAAAACGATCACGTAAAAAAAATTATTTTGTTATGTTTTCGAACTTCCACTGCAATGAGTGTGAATTCTGAATCCTTCCTGGTGATGCTGACAAAGTTTTATGAATTTATTTGTGAAAGTATAGACAGTGGAAATTAAAATGTCTTGTGATGCCTCTCCTGCTCCAAGTCGGCCTGTTTGACGTCCTACCCCCCATATGTGAAGACCGTCGGCCACGGCCTTGTCCGCAGTGAGAGGTAATGCCTGGAATCTGGTATTCCTGGCACACTCTATTCACTGTGGATCTCAGAATCTGAATTCGCTAACTATTTCCGAAATGGGATGCCGAATGCGTCTAGCTCCAACTACCCATCGTCGGATCTTTTCACACGCATCGCCTGGGTACAAATGACAGCTCCGCCAATGCACTCTGTGTACGCGACATTGCCGCAACCTCCCTGTGTGCAGATCGCTGCCCCGCGACCTTAAGCCGTCGGCACACGGACCGTGCATCGGAAAGTTGAGCGTTGAGCGTGCCGAGTTTCTGACGTCATAGCGTGGAATAGCACGCTCGGGAGTCTTTCCGAACGTGCAGAGCAATATGTGGCATGTCAGATATTCTGAGTGTGCGTCTGAGCGTTGACCAATGAGATGGCACCACGCCAACTACGTCACACGCACGCCGTCTCCCTTCAGTACGGAGTTGTGTGGCGCCATGTTGGCATTCATTTCAAGCCTATACGTGTATATGCCGTTTCTGAGCACCAGCAAATTGAGAATCACTGGAAAACCCGTTGTTCACTGTGTGATCCGTTCCAATAAAATAATGAGAAACATCATATTCGTGGCAAAAGAGTTATTGTAACTTGCGTATTATGAGAGTAGGCTATTTGAAGGCACCGGCACACTGAAGACCCACCCAAAACCCATTGTTCTTCGTACAATTTCTTATAATTAAATTTCAATCAGTAATTATCTGCGACTAAGGTTTCCAGCGTGGAATAAGATACTATCATTGGAGCCAAGGATTTGTTGTTGGTTTAGCCTAAGTAGCCGGCACGGTAACTCAGTGTGTTCGTCAGAGGGTCAGCTGCCCTCTATAATAAAAAACTGAGATAATGGATCAACGACGAACTGAAACGGAAGTGACATCCGCCCCGAGCAGATGCAACGAACGAAAACGAACAAAATGAGATCACAAAGAAAAAAAGCGTAATGAGCAGAATCACCGACTTGTAATGAGATGACTGTCGTTCGTGTCTAGACACTTCCGGATTTTTTTCCCTAACATTCGCGTTTTTATTAGGTTATGATACTTTATTATTAGTTTAATATAAGTATACACTATAATATTTGATGTTATGTAAACATAAGTTCACCTTTTTTTGAGGGGTGACTGTTCGATTGGCTTAATCTACTAGACAGCTTGCGCTACTTGTATAAAGATATTTTGCTCCTTTTACACTTCGTAATTCCTATGTTGCAAAGATTCTGCTACTGGGTAGGGACAGTGATCAAGTAAGATTGACCTTGGGGTTTTACTAAAATGTGGGAACGATGAAATAATAAACATTATTTGTTATTCTTATGCGGAGAAGTATTCCAAATTTGTACCGCACTGTTTGTAATGGAAGTTTTATAAGCCTGTGTCCTTATTGATCTACATCTACATGATTACTCTGCAATTCACATTTAAGTGCTTGGCAGAGGGTTCATCGAACCACAATCATACTATCTCTCTACCATTCCACACCCGAATAGCGCGGGGGAAAAACGAACACCTAAACCTTTCTGTTCGAGCTCTGATTTCTCTTATTTTATTTTGGTGATCATTCCTACCTATGTAGGTTGGGCTCAACAAAATATTTTCGCGTTCGGAAGAGAAAGTAGGTGACTGAAATTTCGTAAATAGGTCTCGCCGCGACGAAAAACGTCTTTGCTTTAATGACTTCCATCCCAACTCGCGTATCATATCTGCCACACTCTCTCCCCTATTACGTGATAATACAAAACGAGCTGCCCTTTTTTGCACCCTTTCGATGTCCTCCGTCAATCCCATCTGCTAAGGATCCCACACCGCACAGCAATATTCTAACAGAGGATGAACGAGTGTAGTGTAAGCTGTCTCTTTAGTGGACTTGTTGCGTCTTCTAAGTGTCCTGCCAATGAAACGCAACCTTTGGCTCGCCTTCCCCACAATATTATCTATGTGGTCTTTCCAACTGAAGTTGTTCGTAATTTTAACACCCAGGTACTTAGTTGAATTGACAGCCTTGAGAATTGTACTATTTATCGAGTGATCGAATTCCAATGGATTTCTTTTGGAACTCATGTGGATCACCTCACACTTTTCGTTATTTAGCGTCAACTGCCACCTGCCACACCATACAGCAATCTTTTCTAAATCGCTATGCAACTGATACTGGTCTTCGGATGACCTTACTAGACGGTAAATTACAGCATCATCTGCAAACAACCTAAGAGAACTGCTCAGATTGTCACCCAGGTCATTTATATAGATCAGGAACAGCAGAGGTCCCAGGACGCTTCACTGGGGAACACCTGATATCACTTCAGTTTTACTCGATGATTTGCCGTCTATTACTACGAATTGCGACCTTCCTGACAGGAAATCACGAATCCAGTCGCACAACTGAGACGATACCCCATAGGCACGCAGCTCGATTAGAAGTCGCTTGTGAGGAACGGTGTCAAAAGCCTTCCGGAAATCCAGAAATACGGAATCAACTTGAGATCCCCTCTCGACAGCGGCCATTACTTCGTGCGAATAAAGAGCGAGCTGCGTTGCACAAGAACGATGTTTTCTGACACCGTGCTGATTACGTATCAATAGATCGTTCCTTTCGAGGTGATTCATAACGTTTAAATACACTATATGCTCCAAAACCCTAGTGCAGACCGACGTCAATGATATAGGTCTGTAGTTCGATGGTTTACTGCTACTACCCTTCTTATACACTGGTGCGACCTGCGCAATTTTCCAATCTGTAAGTACAGATTGGACATAGTACTTTCCTTTTCGTGGAGGAAATGTGCGCTTTAATTGAGCTGTTGTTGTTGTGGTCTTCAGTCCTGAGACTGGTTTGATGCAGCTCTCCATGCTACCCTATCCTGCGCAAGCTTCTTCATCTCCCAGTACCTACTGCAACCTACATCCTTCTGAATCTGCTTTGTGTATTCATCTCTTGGTCTCCCTCTACGATTTTTACCCCCTACGGTGCCCTCCAGTACTAAATTGGTGATCCCTTGATGCCTCAGAACATGTCCTACCAACCGATCCCTTCTTCTACTCAAGTTGTGCCACAAACTCCTCTTCTCCCAAATTCTGTTCAATACTTCCTCATTAGTTATGTGATCTAGCCATCCAATCTTCAGCATTCTTCTGTAGCACCACATTTCGAAAGCTTCTATTCTCTTCTTGTGCAAACTATTTATCGTCCATGTTTCACTTCCATACATGGCTACACTCCATACAAATACTTTCAGAAATGACTTCCTGACACTTAAATCTATACTCGACGTTAATAAATTTCTCTTCTTCAGAAACGCTTTCCTTGCCATTGCCAGTCTACATTTTGTATCCTCTCTACTTCGACCATCATCAGTTATTTTGCTCCCCAAATAGCAAAACTCCTTTATTACTTTAAGTGTCTCATTTCCTAATCTAATACCCGCAGCACCTCCCTACTTAATTCGACTACATTCCATTATCCCCGTTTTGCTTTTGTTGATTTTCATCTTATATCCTTCTTTCAATACACTATCCATTCCGTTCAACTGCTCTTCCAAGTCCTTTGCTGTCTGTGACAGAATTACGATGTCATCGGCGAACCTCAAAGTTTTTATTTCTTCTCCGTGGATTTTAATACCTACTCCGAATTTTTCTTTTGTTTCAAATGGTTCAAATGGCTCGAAGCACTATGGGACTCAACTGCTGAGGTCATTAGTCCCCTAGAGCTTAGAACTAGTTAAACCTAACTAACCTAAGGACATCACAAACATCCATGCCCGAGGTAGGATTCGAACCTGCGACCGTAGCGGTCTTGCGGTTCCAGACTGCAGCGCCTTTAACCGCACGGCTCTTTTGTTTCCTTCACTGCTTGCTCAATATACAGATTGAATAGAATCGGGGAGAGACTACAACCCTGTCTCACTCCCTTCCCAACCACTGCTTCCGTTTCATGTCCCTCGACTCTTTTAACTGCCATCTGGTTTCTGTACAAATTGTAAATAGCCCGTAGCTCCCTGTATTTTACCCCTGCCACCTTCAGAATTTGAAAGAGAGTATTCCAGTCAACATTGTCAAAAGTTTTCTCTAAGTCTACAAATGCTAGAAACGTAGGTTTTTACGCTCGCCCGTTGAGTAATCAGTGTGATTTACGAACTAGAAACGTCTCTCAACTGCCGCTGGCGTGCGTTGCGGTCGCGTATACGGCGTCGGAGCCCACGTACCGTGTGCACGAGTCGCATCGTTCCCGAGCGTCCAGCAGCACGTTCAACTTGGCACGCTGAACGTTAACGTTCGACAGCACGGCCCGTGTGCCGACGGCTTCTAACTCACCCAGCAGCAGCGTCTTGACGTCGCGGGCTCGCAGCCGGCGGTAGAGCTCTCGCTCGCGCTGCACCTCGATGGTGAGCCGCCGGTTGGCCAGGAAGACGCTGAGCGCGTCGCGGTAGCAGCAGCCGTCGTCCTCCATGGCGCGCCCACTGCCTCTGCCCGGGAGGCCTCGGCTCGCCAGAAGAGACACAGCAGGACGCTCGCCGACCGCTTCCTCGCGCGCCTTCCGCCGTCCCTCTCTTCCCCTCAGCCTTAGATCACACGTACATATAGACGGCGCACTTCCCTGTCTCTCCCGCGCTAATCGACATCGGGGTCACGCAAAAAGCAGAGTTTCTACACTGTAGCGCCAAAGAAACTGGTACAGGCATGCAAATCCAAATACAGAGATGCGAGGCTAATCCCAAAAGTAAAGTCTCCTATTTCTTTATAAGTACAGGGCTATTACAAATGATTGAAGCGATTTCATAAATTCACCGTAGCTCCATTCATTGACATATGGTCACGACACACTACAGATACGTAGAAAAACTCATAAAGTTTTGTTCGGCTGAAGCCGCACTTCAGGTTTCTGCCGCCAGAGCGCTCGAGAGCGCAGTGAGACAAAATGGCGACAGGAGCCGAGAAAGTGTATGTCGTGCTTGAAATGCACTCACATCAGTCAGCCATAACAGTGCAACGACACTTCAGGACGAAATTCGCAATTCACCAAAAGTTAATGTCTTTTGTGCAATCTCACGGTTTAAAGTTTACGGCCCCTTTTTCTTCTGCGAAAAAAACGTTACAGGACACGTGTATCTGGACATCTGGAAAATTGGCTCATGCCACAACTGGAGACCGACAGCGCCGACTTCATCTTTCAACAGGATGGTGCTCCACCGCACTTCCATCATGATGTTCGGCATTTCTTAAACAGGAGATTGGAAAACAGCACATGTAGGTGCATGTGATGTGATTTGTATGTATTTGACGATACTGGTGCTGATTCCGCATTTAACAGTTGACGATGCCACTATGGCTGCAGTGAACTAGGACTTTGATTTTATGAGACAGATCTGATGATGCTCATTGAAGACCGAAACCGGTAATCTGTCAAACAGAACAAAATTGTGACCATAGACGCAAATTAAAGGAAACTTATTACATATACGGGTCACTGTGTTTTTTCGCGACGATGTTGCAGCTTGTGAATGAACATTTAGCTATTTTTCGACATAATCACCATTTCTGTCGATGCATTTTTATAGACGCTGTGGCTATTTTTGTATGTCCACGTCATACCAGCTCGCCGCCGTGCTGTTCAGAAAGTTCACATCATCGAAGGTGAATCGCAAGACACTTTAAAAAAAAAGCACGGGAAACAATGGAGAAATGAAGAATAAAGAACTGCTGGTAGGGACCTGCCGAGGGACTGGAGGCTGGAGAGGAGGGAAAAAGAGGGGAGGAAGGTGTGGTGGGGGGTTGGCAGGAAGAGGAGAAAATGGGGCAGGAGGCGCAGCAAGCGTCAGGAATAGGGCAGAGCGGGAGATGAAGAGGGAAGACAAGACAGGAGGGAGTGCAGAGACACTGAAGGGGAGCACAAGAGAGGGAGAGGGAGGGGGAGTAGGAGGGGGAAGCCGCTCAGGAGGGGGGAGGGGAGGAGAGGGAGTGCTGAGCAGGAGTAGACGTCAAGGCGAAGCTCATTTTCCAGGATGGGTAGATGCTGGAAGTTGCGTTGGGAAAGAAGGTGGAGGGTGTGGAGATGGAGAGAGGGTGGGACACAACGGTAAAGGTGCGGCAATGGGTTGGGGATGGAGAGGAAGGGGGACACCAGGGGGTGGAGGGGAACAAGTCGGCAGACAATATACAGGGTGCAGACGTGGTCAAGGAGAAGGTGGGGGAAGGGGATGAGGTCGTAGAGGATGTGTGTGGGGGACGGGAGGCAGATACGGAAGGTGAGGCGGAGTGTGTGATGTTCTAGGATTTGGAGGGCTTTATAGAACATGGGAGGGGCGGAAATCCAAGTGACGCTGGCATAACAAAGGATGGGGTGAATCAAGGATTTGTAGGTGTGAAGGATGGTGGAAGGATGCAGTCCCCATGTCCGACTGGACAGGAGATTCGGGAGGCGGAGTCTGTTGTGGGCTTTGTGTTGGATTGTAAGGAGATGGGGAGTCCAGGTGAGGTGGCAGTCGAGGGTGAGACCAAGGTATTTGAGGGTAGGTGTATAGGATGGCCATAAGTGGTTTAGAAATCATGGAGACAGAAGGAGCGGGTGATGCAGCATATGATGATTGCCTGGGTCTTGGAAGGGTTGATCTGAAGTAACCACTGGTTGTGCCAAGTGGTGAACTGGTCAAGGTGGGTTTGGAGGGTACAGTGGGACCATTGAAGGGTAGGATAAAGGGCTAGGAATGCAGTGTCATCAGCAAATTGGAGGAGATGAACAGACGGGCGAGGTTTGACCATATCAGCAGTGTACAGGAGATGGAGGAGAGTGGGAAGTACGGAGCCTTGGGGCATCCCGGCAGAGGGATAGAAAGTACGAGAGTTGGAATTGTGGATAGGGACATAGGAGGGACGATGGGAGAGGAAGGAAGCAACGAGACGGACGAAATTGATAGGGAGAGCATAGGTCTGGAGTTTGAAGAGGAACCCTGGATGCCAGACACGGTCGTAGGCCTTCTGGAGGTCAAGGGAAACAAAGATAGCAGAACGACGGGAGTTAAGTTGGAGCGAAAGAGGATTGGTAAGGTTAAGGAGCTGGTGCATGACAGCACTATACATGGCGAGATTTGTAGGCTGAAATGATGGTGGGGATAGGGAGAAATTGTGGGGTGGTCAACCCAACTAACCGCCCAATATAAAAAGGTGGTCAGTGGTTGGTCAACAGTGCTACAAACAACCAGTTTGTTGGTCGGTTGATTGGTGCGTGTGTGTATGGCCCTCAGTAGCGCAGAGAACCTGCAACCAATGCGGTGTCTTCCGAGGACTGGCCGTGGTTTTAGCGTGGGACGTGGCACTTCTATCACTCGAAAATTTAGTGCTACATTTGCTGCAGTGGCAAGTTTCCGATTAGTACGGCAAAGAAGCATTCAGTTGCCGATTTCTTGTTTTATGGCCAATTACTTTCGAGTATTTAGGAAATCTTTCGAAAGTAAACTAGAGGCGTTAGGCCATGTGATAAAGCATGACTGTGAACTCCACAACTATTTTTCTGTGATTTCGCAATTAGCGGAAGATGCACGAGATACTGATGAGCTACAGGTATAAGAAATGCGTAAGACACAGCTTCGCATTGCAGCGAATGGAAGCTAGAATCTAACTCACACTTTCTCAGTAAGAAATAGATTCGTCTTCAAAAATTACTTCAACATTCCCCTAGGGATGTCATATTTGCTTCGCGCCCGTCGCTGACATTTTTCAGTTGTTTTCACGCTGTTGTCCCACGCACGAGCAACGAATCTGTCGTCAGGCGGCACGATCTGTTCGTAGATCGTATCTATGTGGGCAAACCGCGAATTGCAGCGATCGATCGTTGAATGCTCGTAATCCCACTATAATCTGAAAGAACAATATGAAACTTGCAGTGCGATATCCCTGCGATTGGTCGCTCACGTAGAACTTGCCATATACAAGCGTTTTTTTCACGCAACTGCTACTAGTATTCTTATTCTACGTTCCTGGAGTATTACGAACGCCCCTGTTTCGAGGAGTTCTGCTATGGATAATAAATTGCTATGTTTAGCAGCAGTCCCGGTAGATCTCCGTATCTCCACGAACACTTGCAAAAAATAAATTTAGAAAAATAGGAATCGTAATTTATTAAACTTGTTTCGAAACGCTTTATAGAATATAGTACATTATTCACTAACACCGTACATTCTTCACTAACACCAAGTGGGCTTTGTAATGCTTACTAGTGCCCTAATACAGTACTTTGTTGGTTTATTCTTTTTTCATTCATAAATCTTATAGAGTAATTTCGAGTATATACACAATTTGTTTTGCAGTCTCTACAGAAATGTCGCCAATAGCAGCACTGCTGGTTACCATTATTATTACAGAATGACATAACATTACGTTGACATTCTGATTTAAATGTTTAAGACATTGTAATTTAAATATTTAGGGAAAGCCCATTCTATAACCATAGTTTCATTTCATATGATATAGTTCTCCCTCGTATAATTTACAAGAAAAATATAGACACCGGCAGCAGTCCTCCTCTTGATAATAATCTTAATACTCATGAAGACTGCAAATAACTGTGCGCTACTTATAAATTAAACAGGAATTGAGGACTCTTAAGATACCGCATATTTACTAAATGCAGGATGGAGATATGTACACAGTACACTTGGGATCAATGAAACATTTTATGTATTCTGTAACGCAGCTTTACTTCCCAAGAAAAGCACTCCATTACGGGTTTAATAAATCTCAATTCTCGTTTTTTTCATGTCTTAGTCGACATTTGAGGATCTATTGGCACTGTAGCTAAACATAGGAGTTTACTTCCCACATAAGAACCTCACGAGACGGAAACACAGCGTTCGAAATTCTACTTGAAATTGCCACGTAGATCGCTCGTCTGTGGCGGAGTCGAAGTGAGCGACCCATGGAGCGACCAATATTGCACGAGATATCGCTGGTCGATGGTGCGTAGAACTTTGTTACCGCGGCCCATTAAACTGTCCGTACCGCTTTATAGAACAGTCTTATTGATTTGCTTGCAGTGTTGTTAATAAATTGGTGAGTGTACTGTAATATTAAAATACATCAAGTGTAATAATTTCTTTGCATTAAATTTGCACAGTAAGATATAATTAAAAGCTAATATTTTGAGTGATTAGCAAAAGTAATACATCTGGGATTCTGTATATTGGGCGACAGGGGACATGTAGTGAACGGTAATATAGGAACAAAGTCTGATATATATTAAAATTTGGTATGTACAGTAAAGACATGTTTATGTAAGTTAATTATTATGTGTCATATTGTGGACAAACACGAATTCATGTATTGTGCCATCTTTTCCCCAGCCAAGTCGGTGATAACAACTGAAGGAAAACAGGAAGGAACGAAGAATACAGCCGTCCGAAGCTAAAGGCCGAAACTAGTAAAAGCTACCTACACTGGAAGACACGTAAGTTTTAAAACATCAATCCAAATCTGTAAATGAGTACACATTAAACGTTGCTTTCTTTGCCTGATAACAGATTCGAACGCTTGGATTTTGTTTTCAAATTTTTCAAACCTAGCGAAAATAAATTTGTTGCCCAATGGTGTTGTGAGGAAAGATTGCTATACAGCATTTATTTCCTTGCGTTCCGCGTATTTTAGTATTGTTACGGTTGTTCTAGTTTTTGTGTCAGAATGTTCATGGATTGTGTGTGCTGTAGTTATATACGTAGGTTTGGTTTGTTTAATTCTTCGGGGTACGGGTATAGTAGGAAGGAAGTAGTTCACCCAGATCAATGAAGGATAAACGAAGTTGCGGACGTCAACAGAAGCTATGTGTATAGGTGAAGTAAATAGCTAAGGTACAAAGCGAAGTGTCTGACAAATAAATGGAAATGCCGAGTGGCTAGGGCCTCCCCGCGGATAGACCGTTCGGCTGGTGCAAGTCTTTCGAGTTGACGCCACTTCGGCGACTTGCGTGTCTATGAGGATGAAATGATGATGATAAGGACAACGCAACACCCAACCCAGCCGGGAATTGAACCGGCGCCGTTAGGTATGACATTCTATCGCGCTGATCACTCAGCTACCAGGGGAGTGTCTGACAAACAGATGAAGATATCCAAGACGAAAGAGAAATTGGATGAAATTCCAGACATTATAATGCGATTAGTAAGGACTCATTGCAAACTGAAACTTGATGAAGTAGTGCATTGGTATGTGATACGGTTGCTAGGTGTCCAGCTTTAGCCGGACGTGCCCTGCTTTTTATGGCCGTGTTCCGCTAAACATGCACAACTGCAGTCTGTCCGGATTTTGTTAGGCTTCTTAGCGATGAGAACGCTCAACTAAGTCCTATTCCGAGCTAATGATGTAAGCGCGACATAAGGATGGGAGGTAAAGGAGGGAAAAGGAGATATACCATAAGGATATATAGACATACTGGCCATTGCTACTCTGATGTTTTTACCCAATATTTTTCTTCGTAGGCCGAACAAACCTAACACAAAATGTCACAACCACAGTATGCGCAGAGCGAACGAGGCAAGGTAGAATGTCATGTCAGCCGATCCGATGCCAACTAACCTCCCCCCTCCGCCGGCCGGAGTGGACGAGCGGTTCAAGGCGTTACAGTTTGGAACCGCGCGACCGCTACGGTCGCAGGTTCGAATCCTGCCTCGGGCATGGATGCGTGTGATGTCCTTAGGTTAGTTAGGTTTAAGTAGTTCTAAGTTCTAGGGGACTGATGACCTCAGAAGTTAAGTCCCATAGTACTCAGAGCCATTTGAACCCCCCACTCCCCCGCCTCCACAATCACAAAAAAATACTTTTTTTTCTTTTCCGCTAGAAAAATAGGTAACTTTTTATGTTGTTTACCGTCTTTTCTGTCATTAGATTATGCTAGGAAGAAGACTGTGCGCTCACAAGGGAGACTCCCCATCGCACCCCCTCAGATTTAGGGGTAAGAGGGCTCAGCGGACAGCCCGCCAAAAACTGAACACAGATCAAGCATGGAAACAGGAATAAAGTGTACTGGACTGCGAAAAAAAAATAGAAACAGTGAACCGTTCAAGAACAAGAAATGGAATATTGAGCAGGCTTGGTTTGGTAGCCTGCACGGTAGCTCAGCATGTGCGCTTTTAAGGTTTTCTGCCCTCTGTAATAAAAAACTGAGTGTATGGATCAACGAGTGCCATGCGGGCGAGACATGTTCAAATCTCCTTCGTGCCAACGTTTCCTTCTTCTTCTTTTGTTTTTCGCTGTTCAGTGTATCTAAATTTGTGTCTGTGTCGTGGTGTAACGTCCCTTTTCAACACCGAGGTGTACGGTAGGGACCTTTAATGACAGTTGATCCGGACAACTACTCTTGTTAGCGCCCAAAAAGTCCGCCCCGACTGCTGAGTGGTCAGCGCGAGGGAACGCCGTGCAAAGGGGCCCGGGTACGATTCCCGGCTGGGTCGGAGATTTTCTCCGCTCAGGGACTGGGTGTTGCCTTCATCATCATCTCATCCCCCATCGACGCGCAAAGTCGCCGAAGTGGCGCCAACTCGAAAGACTTGCACCAGGGGACCGGTCCACCCGACGGGAGGCCCTAGCCACACGACGTTCCATTTTCAGCAGCCAAAAGGAAGTGGCTTTCAAATGGGAACCACAAGCGTTTGATGACGAGGCGACCAGTCAACTGAAACCTCCACCGGAAAACACGTCTGGTGCGTCACACACGGCATTAGTGGCAGTACGTGTCCCATATGATAGGAATCTCTTACCGACGCGCCTAATTTGTACACCTGGTGAGTGAGTGAGATACGCCTCCTTGCTCGATTTAGGTGTTCAAATGAATGCGAATATGATCACTCCCAAGGAAATGATTAAATCATAATAATTTAACACATAAGCTGCAGATATTTCAGAATTGGTGTGAATTGTAAGCCAAGACACTTTTAATTATTTTTCCAATTCAATTCAATTCTTAAAACATTATGTACGAAACTGTAACAGTTAAGCTTTTTATTCTTGTAAATATGCATTTCTGTATTTGTTTATTCAATTATGTGTACATTGTCATTATGTGTTTGTTGCCGATAGCTAAATTTAGTAGACACTCAAAGGCCAAATAAAAAAAAAGAAATAAATAAAGCTGCAACAAATGAACACAGCATCAAAGTCAAACAGTTTCTTTATGCTCACAAGGGAACGTCCCCATCGCACCCCCTTCAGATTTAGTTATAAGTTGGCACAGTGGATAGGCCTTGAAAAACTGAACACAGATCAATCGAGAAAACAGGAAGAAGTTGTGTGGAACTATGAAAAAAATAAGCAAAATATACAAACTGAGTAGTTAATGCGCAAGATAAGCAACATCAAGGACAAGCGTGAGCTCACGAGCGCCGTGGTCCCGTGGTTAGCGTGAGCAGCTGCGGAGTGAGAGGTCCTTGGTTCAAATCTTCCCTCGAGTGAAAAGTTTATTTTTTTATTTTCAGACAATTATCAAAGTTCATGCCCTCACACATAATCAACTTCGCTCTCCAAAATTCCAGGACATGTTCAGATTTGCTTGGACATATGCAGGATTTGACGGTCTACACAAGGAAAAATTTTGAAAACGTTAAAAACCATTAAACCATATGTTATGACTAAGCGCAGGGAAAAGTGTGCGACTGTGAAACTGTTGCATTCATTTGTTGCAGTTTATGTGACACACTCTTATGTTTTCATCACTTTTTTGGGAGTGATTATCACATCCACAAGAAAAATTAAATCGGGCAAGCTAAAACCCATTCGTCAAGTGTACAAGTTAGGTGGGTCGACAACATATTCCTGTCATGTGACGCACATGCCGTCACCAGTGTCGTATAGAGTATATCAGACGTATTTTCCTGTGGAGGAATCGGTTGACCTATGACCTTGCGATCAAATGTTTTCGATTCCCATTGGAGAGGCACGTCCTTTCGTCTACTAATCGCACGGTTTTGCGGTGCGGTCGCAAAACACACACACTAAACTTATTACAGTGAAGAGAAACGTCAATGAACGAACGGACAGATCATAACTTTGCGAAAATAAACTTTTCACTCGAGGTAAGACTTGAACCAAGGATCTCTGGTTCCGCAGCTGCTCGCGCTAGTCACGGGACCACAGCGCTCCTGAGTTCACACTATCCTTGATGTTGCTTATCTTGCGCATGAACTACTCAGTTTGTATATTTTGCTTATTTTTTTCATAGTTCCACACAACTTCTTCCTGTTTTCTCGATTGATCTGTGTTCAGTTTTTCGAGGCCTATCCACTGTGCCAACTTATAACTAAATCTGAGGGGGGTGCGATGGGGAGGTTCCCTTGTCAGTGTCCGCCTGCGTAGCGTAGCGTTAGCGTTACCGCCAACCACGCAGTGGGCCAGCGTTCGTTACCCGGCAGGGGACTGGGTGTCGTGTCTCCATCATTATCATCTTCAGTGACTCGCAAGTCGCCGAAGTGACGTCAACTAAAACTGACTTGTAATACGGCGGCCGAACTCCCCTGGCTAACAGTGCCATACACTCATTTCATTTTTTTAAATGCCCGGTCAAAACAAGTTTTTCACATTTTTGAACTTTCGTTCCGTTTTGGAAGTTTTGACTCTTGAATTCCTTTGTTGTAACATAGTTCAAACGCGTTTATTTGTTGTTTTCATTTCTGTGAGACGTCTGTGTGGTATTTCATCTGCTCTCACTATTCAACACGTTTACCTGCGACAGTAACGTATTCTTACCACATGACTCATTTTCTAATGCATAGTATGGCAATTGCCAAGACTACAGAAAGAGAACAAATATTTCAATGTCTGACGGCCGACAGTTCATATGATGTGAAAAAAATAATTAACACGAGGGAGTTGGGAATATGGCTCGCTCGCTTCCCAGTCCCGCACAATGACCACTTAACCACGACGCCGCGGTTGTCTTTGGTTCCTCTTCGTGTAGTTCTTGTTTCTGGACCGTTCACTGTTTCAATTTGGCCTTTTTTCACAGTTGAGTACACCTTCTTCCTGTTTTCATGCTTGATCTGTGTTCTACTGGGCCATCTTACCTCTAAACCTTACGGGGCCGCGATGGGGAGTTTCCAACTACTGAGCCGGCGAGATGTTACGTGTCTGACGGATGTGGCGCGCCAACCTCAACATTGTCAGCTGAAGGTGCCTGCTTAGCCAGTTGCATCTCAGGCGTCACTGCTCGCATCCTGTCTTCACGGTCTCTACAACGATCAGTAGGGAAACGAAATTATTCATTCACTGATTCTCAAAACGTTGCAAGTAGATTTTCGCGGAAAAAGTTTCAACCGTCTTCAATTGTCGGCCAACTGAGGTTAAAGCTGTACGACTTGACCTTTTGTCGGTGGAAATATGGCAACATAAAACAATAAAAAATAAAGCATTTACAGCTAAACTAACAAGGTGAAATATATTGGTGGAAAAAAAATCGCAACACCGAAAATAGTTAATGTAGAGTAATGAAGTTTCGGGAGTACGTTTATCTAGGCAACATATTTAACTTATTAACATTTCAAGATTACAGGTTAATACGCCATTGCAAATGTGAAATGCTGGTACATTAAATATGAGGGGAGATGCGTTGCGTGGTTTCCCTTGTTAGTTTCTATTGTAATTTACATTTTATAAGGCCATTCACAGCTTTTATTTTTTATCACGTTTAAGGTTGATATCGCAAAAAATTGACAGTAATTGATTACTAATAAACGAATGAAAATACCCAGCCGGCTATTTCTATTTAATACAGATAGTCTGGCTTTTAGGGAACCATGTCAGGCTAAATATAACTTCGTGTCCGATTTTTATTTTTAAACGTTTGAGAATCATTGTGGAGTAGTAATAGGTCACTGACAAGAAAGTGCAAATTTTCAAATTTTAAGAATGTATTAGTTGGCTTGTTAATTTATTAAATTAAATTGTACATATCATAAACTGGCACTAGAGTTTCATTTTCAGGTGTATGTTCCGTCCCCCACTGGTCTGCCGTTCGTGATTATGAAGTTAAGTTACAATATTGTGAACAGAAATTATTTATTCTAGATTTATTTATTGTCCCTTTACATCTTTTCTGTACATGGGTACAATTAGATATTATCAAGTCATTTCGTAAAGATAGTGTTACTATAAGACTATGTTTTAGATGATTTAAGAAAGTATAGTAATACAACAGAATAAAATCATGTAGTACGTTACAAGTTTACAACATTAACCACTGTATGTTGTTGTTGTGGTCTTCAGTCCTGAGACCGGTTTGATGCAGCTCTCCATGCTAATCTATCCTGTGCAAGCTCCTTCATCTCCCAGTACCTACTGCAACCTACATCCTTCTGAATCTGCTTATTGTATTCGTCCTTGGTCTCCCTTTACGATTTTTACTCTCCACACTGCCCTCCAATACTAAATTGGTGATCCCTCGATGTCTCAGAACGTGTCCTACTAACCGATCCCTTCTTCTAGTCAAGTTGTGCCACAAGCTCCTCTTCTCCCCAATTGTATTCAATACCTCCTCATTAGTTATGTGGTCTACCCATCTAATCTTTAGCATTCTTCTGTAGCACCACATTTCAAAGCTTCTATTCTCTTCTTGTCCAACTATTTATCATCCACGTTTCACTTCCATACATGGCTACACTCCATACAAATACTTTCAGAAACGACTTCCTGACATTTAAATCTATACTCAATGTTAACAAATTTTTCTTCTTCAGAAACGCTTTCCTTGCCATTGTCAGTCTACATTTTATATCCTCTCTACTTTGACCATCATCAGTTATTTTGTTCCCCAAATAGCAAAACTCCTTTACTACTTTAAGTGTCTCATTTCCTAATCTAATTCCCTCAGCATCAGGCGACTTAATTCGACTACATTCCATTATCCTCGTTTTGCTTTTGTTGATGTTCATCTTATACCCTCATTTCAAGACACTGTCCATTCCATTCAACTGCTCTTCCAAGTCCTCTGCTGTCTCTGACAGAATTACAATGTCATCGGCGAACCTCAATGTTTTTATTTCCTCTCCATGGACTTTAATACCTACTCCAAATTTTTCTTTTGTTTCCTTACTGCTTGCTCAATATACAGATTGAAGAACATCGGGTAGAGGCTACAACCCTGTCTCACTCCCTTCCCAACCACTGCTTCTCTTTCATGCCCCTCGACTCTTATAACTGCCATCTGGTTTCTGTACAAATTGTAAATAGCCTGTAGCTCCCTGTATTTTACCCCTGTCACCTTCAGAATTTGAAAGAGAGTATTCCAGACAACACTGTCAAAAGCTTTCTCGAAGACTACAAATGGTAGAAACGTAGGTTTGCCTTTCCTTAATCTTTCTTCTAAGATAAGTCGCAGGGTCAGTATTGCCTCACGTGTTCCAACATTTCTACGGAATCCAAACTGATCTTCCCCGAGGTTGGCTTCTATCAGTTTTTCCATTCGTCAGTAAAGAATTCGGGTCAGTATTTTGCAGCTGTGACTTATTAAACTGATAGTTCGGTAATTTTCTCATCTGTCAACACCTGCTTTCTTTGGGATCGGAATTATTATATTCTTCTTGAAGTCTGAGGATATCTCGCCTGTCTCATACAGTTTGCTCACCAGATGGTAGAGTTTTGTCAGGACTGGCTCTCCCAAGGCTGTCAGTAATTCTAATGGAACGTTGTCTACTCCGGGGGCCTTGTATATAGTAAGGAATTCTAAAACACATAGGCTACAATACAACATTCCATTAGAACTACTGATGGCCTCGTGTGAGCCAGTCATGACAAAACTCTACCATCTGGTGAGCACGATATATGAGACAGGCGAAATACCCTCAGACTTCAAGAAGAATATAATAATTCCAATCCCAAAGAAAGCAGGTGTTGACAGATGTGAAAATTACCAAACTATTAGTTTAATAAGTCACAGCTGCAAAATACTAACGCGAATTCTTTACAGACGAATGGAAAAACTGGTAGAAGCCAACCTCGGGGAAGATCAGTTTGGATTCCGTAGAAATGTTGGAACACGTGAGGCAATACTGACCTTACGACTTATCTTAGAAGAAAGATTAAGAAAAGGCAAACCTACGTTTCTAGCATTTGTAGACTTAGAGAAAGCTTTTGACAATGTTAACTGGAATACTCTCTTTCAAATTCTGAAGGTGCCAGGGGTAAAATACAGAGAGCGAAAGGCTATTTACAAGTTGTACAGAAACCAGATGGCAGTTATAAGGGTCGAGGGGCATGAAAGGGAAGCAGTGGTTGGGAAAGGAGTGAGACAGGGTTGTAGCCTTTCCCCGATGTTATTCAATCTGTATATTGAGCAAGCAGTAAAGGAAACAAAAGAAAAATTCGGAGTAGGTATTAAAATTCATGGAGAAGAAATAAAAACTTTGAGGTTCGCCGATGACATTGTAATTCTGTCAGAGACAGCAAAGGACTTGGAACAGCAGTTGAACGGAATGCATGGTGTCTTGAAAGGAGGATATAAGATGAACATCAACAAAAGCAAAACGAGGATAATGGAATGTAGTCAAATTAAGTCGGGTGATGCTGAGGGAATTAGATTAGGAAATGAGACACTTAAAGTAGTAAAGGAGTTTTGCTATTTAGGGAGTAAAATAACCGATGATGGTCGAAGTAGAGAGGATATAAAATGTAGACTGGCAATGGCAAGGAAAGCGTTTCTGAAGAAGAGAAATTTGTTAACATCGAGTATAGATTTAAGTGTCAGGAAGTCGTTTCTGAAAGTATTTGTATGGAGTGTAGCCATGTATGGAAGTGAAATATGGACGATAACTAGTTTGGACAAGAAGAGAATAGAAGCTTTCGAAATGTGGTGCTACAGAAGAATGCTGAAGATAAGGTGGGTAGATCATGTAACTAATGAGGAGGTATTGAATAGGATTGGTGAGAAGAGAAGTTTGTGGCACAACTTGACTAGAAGAAGGGATCAGTTGGTAGGACATGTTTTGAGACATCGAGGGATCACAAATTTAGCATTGGAGGGCACCGTGGAGGGTAAAAATCGTAGAGGGAGACCAAGAGATGAATACACTAAGCAGATTCAGAAGGATGTAGGTTGCACTAGGTACTGGGAGATGAAGAAGCTTGCACAGGATAGAGTAGCATGGAGAGCTGCATCAAACCAGTCTTAGGACTGAAGACCACAACAACAACATAGTATTCAGTGAGCAAAGTTACTGTTATGTTAATTGTCTGTGTTGCCACTTGCGCCATTTTGTTTGTGAGCTGTTGACCAGAATAATATTAACTGTCAAAGTTGTCAGCTAAAAGCAGATCTTCATATGTCTAAAGCAACAAGTACATATGAACTAAGCTATTCAGCACATATGTGTTGTGTGATGTCATTATTTACATCTGAAAGAACTTGTTAACTAGCTGAAGAATAACAGTTAAGATGAATACATGCAAGACTTAAAAACAAGTCAGCAACTTTGCAAGGGGATACTGAACATAAAAAAAAAAAAAAAAAAAAAAAGAATAGAAGGGCAACACGAATGGTCACAAGGTTCTATTATTCACAAGACAGCATCACAAACATTCTGAATAAACATAACTGAGAGACACTTGAAGACAGATGCCAAATGTCATGCAAAAGCATACCAAAAGAGTTTTGAGAACCAGTATGAAGTATCTAGACGTATACTGCAGCCCCTTTATGTACTGCTCACACCTACATTACTAAACAACTATCCTGGAACACGACACAAGTTGAAGGTTGCCTGTCTAACAGCTTCCAAAGGCAACAAAAATTTGATGTTCGATATATTGCACCATTATTGACTGAATCTGAAAATTTGAAATGTTGTCATAATCTACACCTGAAGAGCTATAATTAACTGTTAAAAGTTTTAATACACTGAGACAAGTATTAGAGTTAGAAACAGTTTGTTTGTCTTGAGGATTCATAACTGATGGCGTGCATATATTTGGACTTGATTCATCCAGTATCTGAGAATGAGAAGCCCTTCCAGCAAACTTTAAACATAATTTCAAACCTTCACAAAACTTTTTCTCAATGATACTTAACATAAAATGATGAAAGGAAACAAGTTTATTGTTTCCCAAATTTTTCCTGTTCATGTAGTCAAACTTCGGCATCAGGCAGACATTTTAATTTATTACTTTTTACTTCGGACTCTATTCACAATACAGTTTGTAAACAATATCTACATATACAACTGAATGTAGCTGCAAAACTATATCACTGTACGACACACAGTTCACAAATATTTAGATATGTGAAAAACTGGATTTTGTGTAAAATAGAGTGCAAGTTACCCAGACTGTATTCATCCAGTGTTTCAGAATGAAGTGCACTTAGTGAGATCAACCAACTCTAAGCATAATATCAAGCAGTTTCTAAACTTTTTTTCATTTACATCCTTTACGTCAAATATTCATCACGTTAACTCATTTCTAAAGTAATCAGGCATTGGAAGCTGTTTTGTACATGGAGTTTGATTCCTTAAAGAATTGGGGGTTTACTGATAAGCACTGTGAAGACAAGATTAGACTAATAACAGCTTACACAAAGGCTTTTATGCATTACTTTTCCCACGCTCCGCTTGTCAATGGATTGGGAAGAAACCACAATCCTTGGTACAATGAGAAACACTAAGAGCTGTCTGCCGCGCATTTTACAGAGGTTTGGAGACTATGGATGCAGACATAAATGTATAAGAGATTTGCTGTATCAGATATTGTCTACAGGATGACCTGATAATGGCAAACTAGCAATGCATAAAATATAAAAGAACTGCAATTCATAAAAAAGCGAATAATTTGTGATTTTGAAGCATACTTTTTATTTAAGTTATTTTTAGGACAGTTGTATACAATGTGATCCTTATTTTCTTTGAACTCCCTGCAATCTGGCCATTTCTACATTTGCAGGCCAAAAAAAAAAGTTCTTGGACCAAATGCTTGACTTTAGAACTGACTGGTAGTCTAAGATGTAGCTGTTGACCACACCTGGCAGAGTAATTTGGGAAAAATTACCAATTTAGTGAACTTCCTACAGGTGCTGCAGAGATGAAATTTTACGGTTATTTATTTGCATAAAAAAATCTGCACTGGAAACCAAATTTGGATACCTTTTTTATTCAGTATTGAAGTTTTTTTATAATTTTTTTCTATTAAATACTTAATTGCACTATGGTAGATAAAGTTGTGCCAAGTTGGAGACTTCTGAAGTAGTTACTCCAGTCACAGCATGTTTTTAAGAGTTGTCTTACATAACTCCTGCCATAAAAAGATATGCTTTAAAAGCATTAAAGATACAGTTTTGTAGCTATCATGATACTTTCTCCCCAAATTCAGGCGGGAAGTAATCTTGCACTAAGTAAAAATTACTTCATGTCAGCATGTACTCTGGATTTATTGGGTCTTTTCACTCACATCGGCAACAGTGAAGAAGGTACACACTTTTTAAATCTCAAGCTGAGTGAAACTGCATCATCTCTTGGAGAGTGAGTAGCTGCCAGAAACACATACACCAATGACGCATCAGTGTCAGTAGGGATATCACAACAAGAAACTTCCAGAGGGTCTTAATAGGCAAGAAAGTGGGGCATAACAGCAAACTCAAAAGAGGACAACTGGCACGCATAGGTGCTAAAACTGACACATTTTATGGAGGTACAGCTGCAAGTCATTGTTGTTGTCATCATTCTGAAGACTGGTTTGAGTCAGCTCTATGTGCAAGTTTATGCTGTGCACATTTTTTTGCAACTACTTAACTTACGCACTCTGTACCACTTGAACCTAATTTACTGCAGTCAGGTGTGAGTACCACTATACAATTTTTATGTCTCACGCCTCCCTCCATCACCAAATTAACTATTCCTTTTTGCCTCAATATGTATTTCAGTAACCTATGCCTTTTTGAGTGGGAAGTGTGGTGTCGAGTTGTGCCTTAGAACGGGTTCTCTTCAATTCAGCTTTGAATTTCTTCATTAGTTACTCTATCCATCCATCTAACCTTCAATATTCTCCTGTAGTGCTGTATGTCAAATGCTTCCACTCTCTTCTCGGCTGTACTGTTTGTTGTTCAAGTTTTGCTTCAAAACAAATACTTTAAGAACACGTTTCATACTTTAAAATTTATATCTTTTTTCCTGAGAAAGCTTTTCTTTCTATGGCATTTTATATCTTTACTTCTGCCATCATCAGTTATTTTGCAGACCAAATAGCAAAACTTATCTACTACGTCCAATCTCATTTTCTGACGCAATTCCCTCAGTTTCAAGTTATTTAATTCATCTACACTCCATTACCCTTGTTTTACTTTGATTGATGTTGACCTTACAATCTCTTTTCAAGACATTTTCCATTCCATTCAGTGGATCTTCTGGGTTCTTTCCCAATTCTGGCAAGATTGCAGTATCAGACAAAATTTGATGTTTCTATCTCCTTCCCCTGAACTTTAACTCCTTTTATAGACGTCTGACGTCTCCTTGCTTCTGTTTACTGCTTGCTCAATACGCAAATTGAATATCATGAGGGGGGGGGGGGGAGAAGGGAGGGGGTAGATTGTAGCTCTGTCTCACTTGCTTCTCAATCAGTACCTCTCTTTCATGTTCTTCAGCACCAAAAATTGCAGTTTGGTTTATGTACAAGTTATAGACAACCTTTTGCTCCCTGTATTTTTTCCATCACCTTGGTGTAACTTCAGATAGGTATCTGTTAGATTGAGTAAGAGTAGGCCCAACTGCTACAAAAACATAAGGCAGCTCAATGGGGGTACGACCAAACTGCAGCTGTGGCCTGATCAACCAATAGTAGGCTGGTGTGGTTCAACAACCTTACCCAAAGATCTCTATGTTCTCAACAACACCCCATCTGTAGCTGATCAGGAACTGCTAAACAAATATTACTGTTGTTGTCATGTGAGCCAAGTTTTCGATATTAGTTTCCTGTTTACAAATTATATTGCTAATATTTATTGTAAGTAAGATTCAACTTTTATTGACAGTGAACTAATAAGTTTTTTAGTGGGCATCTGTGATGAGACAATACTTCCAAGTCCAATGTGAAAGCAGTTGTTTCTTAATGCTTTTTAAGAACAACTTTTTAAAGCAACTGAACTGTCTCTAAGGAGGACCTCAATTCAGACAGCTGATTTCTCATAAAAGATGATATCTAAGCTAAAACACTCAATTGAAACCAATAAAAGATATGAGATCTGTTCAAAAAATTCTAGAACATCTGTAATTTTGTGCCTATGGTGTGTTGGAGTGAAATGCATTTGCCATCCCTGTCTGTGTTCAATGTGTAACTGCCGGAAGTTTCATTCTTGTTTGTCTGTTAGTTATTGTTCAGTGCTAGCGTAGAACTTTTTGTTGCACTGTTTGCAAATTTTGAGATAGCAGAGGTAGAGGAGCAATACTTCTGCATAAAATTTTGCTTGAAAGTCAAGAAAACCTTTACAGGGACACGCGAAATGGTGCAGGAAGTCTACAGTGATGAGTGATTAAGCCAAGAATGGTTCACACGATTTTATGAATGATTCACATGGTTTAAAAATGGCCAGACCTGTGATGCTCATCTCAGGAACGTCAGTGAAATTGTGAGTGCCAATCGAAAACTGACTGTGCAAGAGATTGCAAAAGAATGTAACATTTCAGTTTGATCATGTCATGAAATCTTGTCACAGCATCTTGGAATGCACGATTTTGTCAACAAGTTCATGCCACGGCTCATGAGTCAGGACCAGAAAGACGTTCTTGGATCGCACAAATGAGAACGAGATGTCCCTTGAGAGAATCATAACTGGTGATGAGGTGTGGGTCTACGGTTATGAAGTTGAGACCAAGGTTCAGTCTTCACAATGTGTCGGTAAAGGTTCTCCAGGACCTAAAAAAGCTTGTCAGGTGAAGTCAGTTCAAATGTCAAAGCCATGCTGACAGCTTTATTTGATTCTGAACAATTCAGTCATGCCACAGGGACAAACTATTAATCGATGGTACTATTGGGATGTGTTGCGACGCCTGTGAGAAAATGTGAGAAGGAAACAACCCGAAATGTGACAAGACAATTCGTGGCCCTTGCATCACGATAATTCATGGCTCTTGCATCAAGATAACGTGCCCACACATTCATCTTTGTTGGTGTGTGACTATTGCACAAAAACTGAAATCACTTTGGTGCCTCAACCTCTGTACTCTCTAGACCTGGCCCCTGTGGAAGTTCCCCCCCCCCCCCCCCCCCCCAAGGTTGAAAGATCCAAGATTTGCAATGATAGATGAGATAAAATTCACAGAGGGCACTTCTCACAATCCAGCTAGATGTTTACCAAGACTACTTCTGGAAGTGGAAACAACATTGCGAGCAGTGTATCAATTGTGAAGGAGAGTGTTTCGAAGGAGACTATGCACGAGAAGTAAAAAGTAAGCACAGAAAAATTTTGTGGACAAAGTTAAGAATTTTTTGAGCAGACCTCATACATCAATCACTTTGCAAATGAAACAAATACTAACAAAGAGGTAGAGGGGCTGGCCAGTACTTACCTCAGCTCAGTACAGCCGATAGATAACACAAAAAACAGCTGAATTAAGTACTGGCCAGCCCCTCTATCTCTTTGTTAGTATTTGTTTCACATCTTTATATGAGACTTTCCATTAATCACTTTGCAAATGAACTGCATTGACATCATATGATTACAGATTTGTATCCCCCTCTCCAACCCCCAAATCAAGTGTTGTTATTTAACACAATGAATGATACGTCTAAATACAAAATATGTTGAATTGATTTTCTTGTTCCTATTTCAGCTTGTTATCCAGCTGCACCCAAGGAATTTTACTCACTATCTCATTTACTTTGTGGCCATTAATATCTACTTCTGGATCAAGGCCATTTTAGTTCGTTTGAAATTGCGTAATATGGGTCTTTGTGAGATTAGGACTCAAACTGTTAGTTGTAAATGACTTTTACGTCTGTTCAGCTGTTGTGTTAATTTTAAATGTGTGCCTTTGATTAGTATACTAGTGTCATCACCAAATGTTACAATTTTTGAGCTACCCATTAACATCATTGGAAAATCATTTATATGGGTTAACAGCAAGAGTAGGAACACTATCGACGGTTGTGGGAACCACGTGTTACGTTCGTCCATTCTGAGGTTAGCTTCATGACAGTGACACTGTCTGTCACTTAGATGCACTGCTTTGTATTATGAATTAATACTCCATTCATGTCAGAGAGATGTCAGTAATACCACTACTTTTTAATTAGTCAGGTTGAATTTTTTGGTTAACACCTTTGACAAACTCGCAGATTATAGCAACCCAATAATTTTTCTTGTTTAGGTCCTCAAGGATTTCATTCACACATAGTAAGGAACAAACTTCCGCAAATAGTGGCTACTGCAGCTTCCCTAGCCAAAAGTGTACTATTACCCATTTTAAATTGAACATATTTACTTGAGTCACTTTCCTTCTAAACTTGCTACTTACCTTGTCCACAGCAGTTACTGTATTAGCCATTATGGATGGCACACAGGCATTCAAAAACTTCATGTAATCATTTGTAGGTTTCCTTACACACACACACACACACACACACACACACACACACACACACACACAGAGAGAGAGAGAGAGAGAGAGAGAGAGAGAGAGAGAGAGAGAGAACCACAATCACCTCTGTGGTCAAAAATCTGTAAGCAAGAGGAAGTAATATGATTCTTACTCACCATATAACAGCAGCTTTTGGAATGTTTCAAATTACCCTGTGGTGCGTAATGTCTTTCTTCTATGTCTTCCACTGGGGACTATTTCTCGTTTCCCCAACTACCTTGCACTGACTGAAATATATGTAGGAACTGTACAGCTCTTCTCTGAAGCTTCTAATCTCTTATGTTAATACAGGTCGGTACAACCTCAGACAGGTGAATAAATATACAACACAGATCAGATGAGATTTTTGTAACAGAACTGTTTTGTGTATGGATTACATATCCATTTATCTTTATGCGGTCACCCTACCTTACTTTCCACTACATCCCAGGTAACTGACAAACATAGCCTGCATCTTCATCTAAATCTATATCCTGCAAACCACTTTAGAGTGCATGGCAAAGGATATGTCTCACTGTATCAGTTACTAGAGTGTTTTCCGTTCCACTCACATATGGAGTACAGAAAGAATAATTGTTTAAATGCCTCTGTGCTTGCTGTAATTAATCTAATCTTGTCCTCAATCCCTATTTGAGTGATACATAGGAGGTTGTAGTATATTCCTAGACTCCCCAGTTTAAGCCAGTCCTTGAAACTTTGTTAGAAGGCTTTCTTGGGATAGTTTACCTTCAAGAGTTTGCCAGTTCAGTTTCTTCAGCATTTCTGTGATGCTCTCTTCCAGGTCAAGGAAACCTGTGGTTATTCATGCTACCCTTCTCTGTATATGTTCAATATCCCCTATTAGTCCTATTTTGGTAATGTTCCCCCACACTTCAGCAATATTCCAGAATGGGTTGCACAAGTGATTTGTAAGCCATCTCCTTTGTAGACTGTTCATTTCCCCAGTACTCTACCGGTGAACCGAAGTTTACAACTTGCTTTACCCACAACTGAGCCTAGGTGTTCATTCCATTTCATATTCCTACAAAGTGTTACACCTAGGTATTTGTATGAGTTGTCCCATTCCAGCAGTGACTCACTGATATTATAGACATAGGATACTACATTTTTTCGTTTTGTGAAGTAGCCAGTTTTATGTTTCTGAGCATTTAAAGCGAGTTGCCAATCTTTGCATCACTTTGAAATATTATCAGGATCTGAGTGAATATGCATACAGCTTCTTTCAGACAGTACTTCATTACAGATAACTGCATTATCTGCAAAAAATCTGAAGCCACTACTAATACTGTCCACAACGTCATCAATGTACAACACGAACCAGGAGGGGTCCCAACTGACTTCTCTGGGGCACAACCAAAGTTACTTCTACGCCTGATGATGACTCTCCATACTTTCGACAATAAGCTTAGATATGCTACTGAGTAACATGCTTTTCGGAACTCGAGAAATGGTGCACCTACCTGACTGCCTTGATCCAAAGCATTCACACCGTTAGTAATCATGTGATTAATGATGTTAATTTTTTCTACCTTTGTCCTTGCAACATCAGCCTCTGTAACAAGTGCAGAACATAGGCAGCTCTGTCCCCTTTTGTAACAATCTTCTTACATTGCTGTATCTGACTGTGTCATTAGCTAACAAAACTTGCTGTTGTTATTTATGATCTGATTTAAATTCATTGGCATTTGACAACTGGTTTGCTGAGTTGCCCCCACAGCAACACATCAGTGCTGTACTAGCATTGTTGGCACCCATTATGTCACCATTTCCACTGTGCAAAGCATTGCTCCCCACCAGTTCTGAAGTAGGAAACATATCCGGATGTGAAAATGTCAACTGCTTCAAGGATAAAACATAACTTGTGCCCTAATCAAAGCAAAGCAAAAACATTTGAGATGAATTTAAGAATTTTTAGATGATATTTATAGGAATACTTAAAAACTTCGTACTTGTTACCTGTTGTATGGTGCATGAGAAACCGTGTGCTGTGATCGAGTTTCAAATCTGAAGAGTTTGTCCACACGGGGAGCACCCTATCCTTCAGCAGGACAACACCAGACCACACATAAGGGCAGCAGCATCTGCAACAATCTGATGACTTGGGTTCACTGCCATCTTCCATACAGTCCTGACTTGGCTCCATCTGATTTTCACCTGTTTCCAAAAGCACACCTTCGAGGACTTCACTTTGATGATAACAAAGCTGTGATAATGACAAAGCGGTGTAAGTAGAGTTGATGTTGTGTCTCCATCAAAAAGTCAAACAGTTTACAGTGCAGTCTCAACAAAAGGTTTCTCATTGGGAAAAATGTGTTCCTCGCCAGTGTGATTATTGAAAAATCAATATGTAGTCAAGAAGAATAAGGATTTAGAATGTTAATGATGTTTGTTTTACTTAAAAACCTGTATCAGTTTTCACATAAAAATCTGGACATATTACTTTTCAGCACACATTGTAGATGTATGTTCGCCACAAGCCACTGTATGGTGTATGGCAAGGGATACCTCCTATCATTACTACTCATTTCCTTTTCTGTTCCAATCACAAAACAGAGCAAGGCAAAAATTACTGTCTATATGTGTCTGTGCAAGCCCTAATTTCTATCTTATTTAACGCGAAATGGACACTGGCAGCATTTCTTCTGCAGTCAGCTTGAAATGCTGGTTCTCTTAAGTTTTCTCAATAGTGTTCCTTGAAAAGAATGTCACCTGTCCTTCAGGAGTTCCCATTTGAGTTTTTAAAGCGTCTCCATAATACTGAACATGTTGATTGAACATAACAGTAACAAATGTAGCATCCTACCTTTGGCTTTAGTGTCTTCTTTTATCCAACCTGGTGAGGATCCCAAATACTTGAGTGATATTCAAGAATAGGTCACACTAGTGTTCTATATGTGGTCTCTTTTACAGATGAACCACAGTTTCCTAAAATTCTGCCAATGAATCAAAGTTAACCATTCACTCTCATTGCTGCAATTGTTCCATTTCATATTACTTTGCAATGTTACACCTGTGTATTTAATCAACTTAACTGTATCAAGCAGCATGCTGCTAATGCTGTATTAGAACATTACGGGGTTGTTTTTCCTATTCATCTGCATTATGATTTACAGCAAACTGCCATTCCTTACACCAATTACAAATTTTGTCTAAGTCATCTTGAATCCTCCTACAGTCACTCAAAGATGATAGTTTCCCACATAGCACAGCATTTTCAGAAAACAGCCGCAGATTGCTGCTCATCCTATCCACCATATCGTTGATGTATATAGAGAATAGTAGCGGACCTATCACATTACCTTGAGGCACTTTTGACGACACCCTTGTCTCTGATGAGCACTCACTGTTGAGGACAACATACTGGATTCCATTACTTAAGAAGTCTTCAAGCCACTCACATATCTGGGACCGTAATGTGTATGCTTGTACCTTTGATAACAGCCTGCACTGGGGCACCATGTGAAGAATTTTTTGGAAATCTGGAAGTGTGGAATCTGTCTGTTACCCTTCATCCATGGTTTGCAAGATATCATATATTAAAGGGGAGGCTGAGTTTTGGGTTAACAATGCTTTCTAAAACTGTGATAATTTGTAGACAGTAGTTTTTCCGTCTACAGGTAATATATTCGAAATGAGAATACGTTCAAGAATTCTGCAGCAAACTGATGCTAAGGACACTAGCCCTTAATGTTGCGAGTCTGTTTTTTTATCGTCCTTATACACAGGAGTCACTCGCAATTTTTTTTTTTTTTTTTCCATTTGCTTGGGATTTTGCACTGGGTGAGAACTTCGTGATAAATGCGAGCTAAGTAAGGGGGCAATGCCATAGGGTACACTTTGTAAAACAAATTGGGATATCAGTTAGACCTGACAACTAATTTGTTTCGACTCTTTCAGTTGCTTCTCTATGCCAGAGATACCTAATACTATGTCCTCCATACGGGAGGCTGTACAATGGTCAAATGATAGTGTTATAGATCTTATAATTACAAGATTCTCCGGGAAATGTCTCAGGGAAAAATGTAATTATAAGATCACTTACGGTACAAGACTTTCCCATTATGCCAATGCTGGAGTGCTATTCCAACGCCGGAGAGCTCTGGCAGTAGTCACAATGTAAGGGAAAATAAGTAGAAAATGTGAATTGAAGTTTGTGTTGGGGAGGGCACTCAAATTGGGTAGTTCGTGCAGCAATATTAACGATAATGCTGTGGTGGTGCAATGGTTAACATTTCTGCCTAGCAAGCAAGAAGACCCGGAGTCAAGTCCTGGCTGCAGCAAAAATTTTAATTAATTTCTTCTGTTTCATTCATTATCGTAAATGATAGTATGTTTGTACAATCATCCTGTATGAATGATTTCTTAAACATGAAATTTAAAACTTCAGCTTTGCTGTTGTTATCTTCTGTTGCCACACCAAACTGGTCAATGAGTGACTGGATAGAAGCCTTTGACCCTCTTAGCAAGTTTACATAGTACAAGAATTTTCTTGGGTTCTCAGCAAGATTTTGCTGAGGTATGATAGTGATAGTTGTACGCTTCGTGCATCGATCTTTTTACAGATGAATGAATACCTACTAACTTTTGCCTGTCGTCATTTACATGTTCTATTTTGATTTGACAGTATATACTCTGGACATTAATTTTATATTTCCTGCTGTTACTTTTCCTCCAGACAGTTTCTCCATTGAGAATGAGCTACAAAGATCTGTTCACTGAGAAACCTTCAAAGAAATTTCACAGAAAGGAATGGAGGGAGGGAGGTAGGTAGGTTAAGGTATAACATCTAGTCGAGGATGAGATCATTAGAGATGGAAGATTTCCTGAGACTCATTACTTTTCTTTCCCAGGTGGCATTGTAGAAGTTTAGTGAAGACTTTCCAGTCAATGATCATTTGTTGGGGATTACCACTACAGTGTGGACGCTTTGTGTCAGGCAGCAGTTCTAGAAGTGGATCACATTCAGGATATTGCTTCTTAATTCTCATCATGTCAATGTTCGTCAGTTTTTTTTGCACTGTATCTCGATGACTTTACTACATTTCTTCAGCTATTTTTATCATACACATGAAGTGTCTCAATGGATTTCTCCTAGTGGAACACAAATTTGAAATTTTTCTGTTTAGGTAACTCTGTTTACTGGGTGACTGGCCTCATCTTTCTAATTCTCAATCCAAAGACAGGTTGACAGCAATTATTCTCTACTCTTCTCTGTTTCCCGCCAGACTCTTCATATCCTTATTTTAGTCTGCTTGTACCTCTGATAGCAGTATCCCTCTCTTTACTCGAATCATTCCTTCCATTACACTAACTGAAAATTACTGTGTCAGTAGAGATGGCCAGTTAATTGGTATTTTCATTCCTGTTCTGTTGGTAACAGAGGTCTTTTTCACTTAGTCTTCTGAGAATTCCTTTATTTGTGAGCTCTGCAGTCCACGAAATTTTTACCATCATGCTCTGGTACCGCACGTCAAACATATACTGAATATTAAAAGTTTGAGTTTATAGTGGTCGAAAAAATGGAAGTTTCCACATTTGAATCAGGTAGGGTAATCAGATTCCCCAAATAAAATGCATGTGCATTAATTTCACTCAAAAGTGGAATAGTGCCTTAAAAGTGTGGTGCAAGAGCCCAGACACTTAAAGTGTTCCTTCCCATTGGCTTTCTTCAGCAAGCTGGACAGGAGATAATTTGACAGTAGGAGACCAGTACAGAGGGGTCGGTGCTTGAACATTTCCTTGTCAAGATACACAGCCCCGGCATGAACATTGTGTAGCTGCATACCACACGAAGGCAGTCAGACGTTTGGAGTCTGCTGTTTGGATCCTCATAACTTAGGATGACAACGTCAGTTTGATGCATTAGAGTATGTTTCGTGATCAACATTGGTGATACAGAAGACAGCAACAACGACTTC
The DNA here is from genome assembly GCF_021461395.2 of Schistocerca americana. Lineage (NCBI taxonomy): Eukaryota > Metazoa > Arthropoda > Insecta > Orthoptera > Acrididae > Schistocerca > Schistocerca americana. The sequence goes on along the minus strand of NC_060128.1, from coordinate 80,817,502 downwards.
ACCGACTGCTCCCTTCCAAATTTTCACTGGTTCACAATCATTAAGCCTGCCTCAGTTCAGGTACAGCAATATCTATCACTATGCTCTGCCTCTTGCAGTTATCAGCCAAATTCTTCAGCACCCATCACAAATTTACTTGTCTGTACACGATCTTGCATATTACATCGACCAAATTAGAAGGTAATTTAGAAATACTTTCCAGATCATATTGACACACTGAGACAGAATGTTTTCAGTAAATTATGACCAGCCATACACATTTGGCACACTGGTAACAAGATACACAAAACTCTCTGTGTGTCCCATATCACAGTTGAGAGTAAATTGCTCAGTTTACTAGAAGAGCTGGAAATTTATTTACATAAATTAGGCAACCCACCAATTTCATGAATAAGAAGACAGAGTTCTACCACCACAAAATTTTTAGAAACTTTGCAGATGCACTTCTGCTAAATAATTATAATCATTTTTCATAAAGACCAAGATAACTAAATAGATACGTTCATGTACGTAGTCCATTACAATAATCTGAAAGTATGTACACTAATACATAACAGCGTAATATCCTCTGTAAGTTTATATATTGAAACAAAGTGAGCTGTTTATTGTATCATCTGTATACATGAACTGTCATCTTTGGTTTGTTGACATGAAGTGTTCGTACTATGTAGCGGCCATTAAGTTAGGTGTTCTAATGTTATGAAGTTATATCATTTGTTCTGTTAATACAGATAGTCTATATGCTTCTATCAATAACATAACATACTTATTATAAAACATATTTCGGACATCTAATCAGAACACCAGAGAACAGGCTTATCAGGAGAATAATAGAAAATTGTGGGATAGTAAGTGCAACATTAAGTGGATTACAGAAATCAAGGAAGATATGGATGAGGTACAGATTACATTGGAAGACCTAAGAAACAAAACTGACAAAATCAGGAAACTCACAAACAAACCAGACTGCAAACAAGAATCAACAAACAGACTATAGGAAGGGTGATTTCTGATGAAGAAAGAAGGATGAGATCAGAGAGAATGAAGAAGTACTGGGCTGACAGGAAACTGAAAAGTTGGCTAGAGTGGTCCAGTGAAAGCCATAAAATGTAAATAATGACAATAATAAAACATATATAGACTCTGTAAGAAAAGAACCACCTGAAGATTCACAGGAATCAAAATCCCACAGTGTATAATTTCGCTAAAGTCATTTTGTGACTACGTGGCATTTCATACACACGAGGTGGATCAAGAAGTAATGCCTCTGCGTCATTAAAAACATTTAAAAATAAACATGTAGCACTGGAATTAGTACAGATCATAGCCTGTACTGTCCTCTACACATTCAACACAGTCACCATGCATTTGTACACATTTGCACCATCATTGAACCCAAGCACCAAAACCAGTTTGGAAAAATTGTTTTGCTTCTTGGCCCATTTTTCTCTGAATGATTTCAAAGCTGTCACTTATGAACTCTAATGCATCTGTCTCCTCATATCACTCCATCAGCACATCTTCGACTGGCATCTTTGACAGATGTTGGCTGGCCACAGTAAGGTTTATCTGGAATGTCTGTTTCTCCATTACCAAACTTCTACATCCAATGCTTTGCACTTTGCTGATGTCCATTGTTGCATCCCCATACACTATCTTCATGATGAGGTTAAAATAGCTTTAAAATTGCGGGTTGTGAAGCAAAACCCTGAATTTTTCCAAACTGGTTTTGATGCTTGAGTTCAGTGATGGTGCACATAAAAATCCATGGTGACTCTGTTGAATGGTAATATTGTGTGGAAGACAGTTCAGACTATGATGTGTGTTAATTCAACTGTTATATGTGCATTGTTAATTTTTTATGATGCAAGGAATTACTTTTGATCCATCATCATACATTCACTTTAATTACCACAATTATGGTCATTTCCATTCTAATAGATAAGTTCAAGATATACTGTACTAGAAAGGGGAAAAAGGCTCCTCTGTGCCGATGTCCACAGACAAATGCTACAATACGAGGGCGAGTCAAATGAAAATCGTGAATTTGTAACAACAAATCGAAATTTCATGCCGTTATCCTTAAGTTGGTAAGTGTGCTACAAACAGCGTGCAGAATGGTCTGTAGGTGGCAGCATAGTGCAGATGCATACATACCGTCGCAGTATCAATATAAAGATGGCCGCCCCATTTGCGACTTGCACCAGGGAAGAACAGCGTTCTGTTATTCGGTTTTTGCGTACTGAAGGTGTGAAACCTATTGAAATTCATCGACGAATGAAGGTTCAGTACGGTGACGCATGTTTGTCACAGCAACAAGGCTACGAATGGAGTAGGAAGTTCGCAAATGATGTGACTTCAGTGGAAGATGCCCCTCGTCCAGGTCAGGAACAACGAGTTGTGACTCCACAGAACATTGCAGCAAATGAAGCCATAGTGAACGAAAACCGCCGAGTGACACTGAATGACACTGCAGCATGTTTACAGATTAGTCATGGGTCAGCACACCACATTGTGCATGATGTGCTCCAGTTTCACAAAGTGTCTGCAAGATGGGTGCCACGGCAGCTGACTCCTGAAATGAGAGACGTGTTGATGCTTGTGGAGAACTTCTTCGGCACTTAGAACGAGAAGGTGATGGCTTCCTTGCAAGAATTGTTACTGGGGACAAAACAGTTGCAACAATCACAGACCTGCATTTTGAGTGTCTTCCACATCCAACACACTCACCAGATCTTGCCCCAAGGGATTTCCATATGTCTGGACCACTCAGAGACACAATGGGAGGAAAGAAGTACCGTTCTGATGAAGAGGTACGCCATGCAGTGCATGAGTGGTTGCACAGACTACCAAAATAATTTTTTTCTAAAGGAATTTATGCACTTTGTACGCACTGGAGGACTTGCATTGAGCATGGGGGAGATTATGTTGAAAAATAATACAGCTTTGTACCACTTCTGCACAATAAATAATATTTAAAAAAATATTTAAGGTTTTCATTTGAATCACCCTCGTAGTTCATAATGATGTGCCAGATTCCAGTGTTGACACACAATGGCTGGCTGACAATAGTGTGCACATGCTAAAGATGTTGCTACAGAATACACAGTCCTCATTTGCATCAAATATTTTAGTGTTGTTTCTGTGAGTTACTTGGTGTTTCTCTGGTGCCATCATCTATCTGCTTTATTTTGTGATAGTTCTATGATCAGGGATAGATGGCTGTAAAATTAACTACAAAAAATTTTCAAAATTGTAAATTTTGTGCTCAGAACAAATAAGTTGTCCATGATCAAAATGAAAGGAATGGCGGGAGAGAGATAGAGAGAGTAATTTTGTGAGAAATATATATAATGTGTAATATAAGTATCAGTAAAACATACTCATAAATTTGCAGGAATTTCTATTATTGATTTCTATAGCGCATATATTTTCACACATCTTTCAGACGTTTGGAGATGTTCACTTTATACATAGATATTCTGTGATTTGGGTTCTCAGTTTTTAACTGAAAACCATTTTTAATAACATTATTTTTACAATTCTGCAATTAACACTATTTTACATAGTTGCAACTTGTTAAAACTGGTACATAATATGTAAATAAAAATTGATCAAAATTCTATATATACATAGGCATCTTGGCAAATTACATGCACTCTAAAAGGAAAGAAAAACAATTCATACAGAATATATAAAACATCAATTACTGTTCACTCTTCACAGTGTGAACAAGTGTTTCTTTGTTACATTTCATCACATTATTTTCATAATACACAAAAATTCCCTTTTTACACCCACTTACAACGAGAAGAGACTAACTGGCTTTCACAATGAGAAATAGCATTAAGAATATAGACAAAAAGAACAATATGCTCTAGAAATTTTACAATGTACAAGGCTGCATTTTTCCTGCCTCTTTCAGAAATACATGTGGACTTCACTCACACAAACAATAATAACTGAGACAAAAACAAGAATTCAGTAATAATTGTAGTAACAATAGTGCTCCATCCATTTTCTTTCATATTTTTAGATACCTCTAAACACGGAGCCTGGTTACAAAATTGTTCTAAATCTTCTTTAGTGTCACTCTAAAAACTGGCACACCAAGTCGATTTCAGTACAGCGGTGTTACAAAACAGGGAAGATTACTGCTTATATTGATACTGATGGTACAGTTTAAATCAGATCAATTTCCTTAATGGCCCACAAAAGATCCTGAATAGTGCAACACATGCAGTAGATCTCGCACAGTGATAAAATAGTGATGTTCACAAGTTTTCCAGCATGAATGACACAATTATTTTTCCCTCTCCACTGATTTTATTTTAACATTCCCAGCAACTGCAGACTGCCACATTACCATCCAAAAAACAAGAAGAACTTTTCACAAGTATTCTCAGAACTTTGATCCGTTTCCATGAACTAGCTTGCATGAATTCGACACCATTGACAGGATGCTGGTATGACCGGAATTACACTTGCTTCAGAGCAAAATAACCCAGTTTGTGTCTGTTACATCCCATAAACAAGCTGTCCCAATTCCTAGACATTCAATTTATATCTTTGGACAGAAGTGCTATTGAGATGAAATAACCAAAAGCTGAAAGTATGGTCCAGGGTGTGACAATGTACACACATTGGTACCAGTGTCTAAGGCCAAATTTTCATTTAATCATTAAGACACTACTCAACACAAAGATGATATATGACATCGGCTGAGCCGAGGGTCAAAATTGAAAACATCAAACAGTCAGTGCTGCTACATGAACTTATCAGAAGTAATGCTCAGCTTCTTAATGAGAAAAACATAAAAGTTGCAATTATCTCAGCTTAAATGAAGTGGAAAACAAATTTTAACAGAAAAATACACATCAAATCAATTGCAAATGCAATTGTTACAGCATAAATCTGTTCTTATGTATTTCTGTGGCTAAAAAGCTAAACATCTCACTACCCAAAACTGAAAGATGGCAGAACCTTTGTGTGCCTACCAGATTACTCCACTCATTTCTTGCATTACTGGAAGAAATGTCAATATTGTTTCTTCCAGGTGGGTCCTCATTTCAACTCTGTGCAAGAAATTGCAAAGCCAAAATGTTACATGAGCACACAGCTATGTGACCTCCAAAACAAAAGAAACATAAGAAAAAATAAGTAAGATAAAGAGAAGGCCGGTGTGTGTTACTTTGTGATAGACTGTAGATGATCACATATGTTCAGCAGTGAAACAGCTCTTCAAAAATGCCTGCTGTCCTCTACATACCTGTCCAAGAGCTGATCTGAAACTCACATGAGAAGGTACAGTACAGGCAGGCACGGTGACAAACCCTCATATCCACTCACATAACAGAATGAAGCTTTTAACACACAGCTCTTTGCTGTCTGACAGCACCAGTGTGTACTCGTAGACAATCACATGCCTCATGGTGACCTCACATACATATGTGCTGAAGTTCAGCTACTGTATTTACTGAAAAAATTGTTGCATAGTGTGAGGTTCTCTTACTTGAAGCAGCATAGCTAACACTGGTAAAAATAAAGCCTTCCCTTTAGTCTTAATTACGTACTTTTGAACAAATTCGTTTTACCATCCATAATGACCACCCAGACCCTCTGAGAAAACAAAAAGAAAAAAAATGCTCCACATCATCACTCTGGAGCAATTATAAAAAAATTTACACCAATAATCAGCAGACCAACTGAGTGTGCCAATAACAACACTGCAAACAACAACTGAGATTTACTTGGTTTCCATATTGTGCAGAAAATTTTCAAAAGCCAGAAGAATTTTCTTGACTCTCTCTCACACACACACACACACACACACACACACACACACACACACACACACACACTACTGCACTCCTATACAGCTGTGGACTGACTCTATGTGCATAAAGTTATGCTTCTGTAAAAAAAACATCACATCAGATAGCTAATCGACGTTCTCATCTTCTACGCATTCAGTTCATTCTGTTCTGTCACATGCATTGTTCAAAATGTTTTTCAAGCGATTAATTTGTAGCCTTTCTTATAAAATGGCTCCTTCATATGTATGAACATTTCTGTTTCGATATGCCACATACATGTCTACGGTGTGGGTGTTACACATGAATGATGATACAAATGATTCCCAGAGAGTTGGTAAATGTCAGAATAGCTGCAGACTGCAGACACATGTGATATCATCATCAAAACGTAAATTTTCAGATTGCGAGGAAAGAGAGAAGAAGAAGAAGAGTTGTTGACCAACAACTCTTGACAGTTTACTGGATAGGTAACAATAATATAGGTGTTCAAATAATTGGTGATTTTTAAATGGGGAACAAAATAAAGGCCAGCACAAACAATGGTGAATTGCTGTAAGTGTGTGTATGTTTAGTCCAATGGTAAATAGGAAGCACAAGAAGAACAAAACACACTTCTTATTACTTTCTAAACATAGGCTGTAACTCAGTGGAATGCTCTATCAAGCTTAATAAAAAGAAATAAAAATAAACAACTTAACTGAAGAGTTTATGAGCAACCAGTCAGGACAGGTCAGAAGCTGGGCTCGAGTAGGCTCGCTCCTCCTCGCCACCGGGCAGTATCTTGAGCCCAGTTTCGGAGCAACCCCTCATCCCATTGGGCACCTGCTCATTCCTTTCCTTCCTTCCTCAGTTTTGTTTCCTTGCCCAGTGCCAAGCAAAAGCAGTTCTATCTTTCAATTGCAGAAATATGTGGATTGCTTCTAAATGCTGGCCCTGATCCTTTCAGATGATTTGGCTCACTAATCATCTTTCCTCACACTTAGGCCACATTTTTTTATACTCCTCATAACATTGTTCAACAGTTGACATACACAATCTGTTTTCCTAGACAAGAATCATTGTTGTTTTAATAAGCTATTTATCTCAAAAAGCAAACATGAGGACGATGTCCACTTGCATTTCAGGTAAAATGTTCATTAAAAAAGTTACATGAGAAGATGTTGTGGACTGGCCCCCTCTGATTTTCTTCGTACATACAGGATCTGAAGGTCACTGCCTGGACAACATCAGACAGATTTCTGAATACTCTTAAGTATTATTCTATAACATTTTGAACAGAGCTACATGTAGCTCTGTGCATAGAAAAATAGACTTCTAATTGTGAAGTTGGTGAATGTATGCTATTTGCTGATTGTATTCCCACTTGTAGCAACTTTTATATTTTTATTTAAATTCTGTGGTTACTATCAATATGGAATGTGCAATAACAAATATTCAATGAGAGTACAAAAAATAACATACTTCCATATTTAACTGCAAATTACACAGGAATGAGAGTATTCACAGTCATTCAAAATTTGGTACAAAAAAGTGAAACATCAAAATAAAAAAGATATATATTTCTAGAGACAGACAGCATATATATATATATATATATATATATATATATATATATATATATATATATAGACACACACACAAAATAGAGGGAAACATTCCACGTGGGAAAAATATATCTAAAAACAAAGATGATGTGACTTACTGAACGAAAGCACTGGCAGGTCGATAGACACACAAACATACACACAAAATTCTAGCTTTCGCAACAAACGGTTGCTTCGTCAGGAAAGAGGGAAGGAGAGGGAAAGACGAAAGGAAGTGGGTTTTAAGGGAGAGGGTAAGGAGTCATTCCAATCCTGGGAGCTGAAAGACTTACCTTAGGGGGAAAAAAGGACGGGTATACACTCGCACACACACACATATCCATCCACACATATACAGACACAAGCAGACATATTTAAAGACAAAGAGTTTTGTCTTCTGGTGTCTGTATATGTGTGGATGGATATGTGTGTGTGTGTGTATACCCGTCCTTTTTTCCCCCTAAGGTAAGTCTTTCCACTCCCGGGATTGGAATGACTCCTTACCCTCTCCCTTAAAACCCACTTCCTTTCGTCTTTCCCTCTCCTTCCCTCTTTCCTGACAAAGCAACCGTTTGTTGCGAAAGCTAGAATTTTGTGTGTATGTTTGTGTTTGTTTGTGTGTCTATCGACCTGCCAGCTCTTTCGTTCGGTAAGTCACATCATCTTTGTTTATATTTAACAATATTTCACATTATTATACCAAATTTTAATTATTACAAAAGCTCGAATTTTTATGCAATTAGCAATTAAAAATAAAAATGTATTTCTGTTATTAATTGTGACTGAAATGTTGTAACTCAGTATTTCAATCCGACAATAAATTTACATCCAAATTATATATATATATATATATATATATATATATATATATATATATATCCAGTTAGAACAGAACCAGCAACTTCACCATTACAAGGCCAGTTAAGTTACACACTGAGCAAGAGGTGAGTCAGTCAAAATGTTTTATATTTAACAGTGCTCAGAAATCTTCAGTCAGTTTTTCAACTGTTTTGGAAAATGCATTTTATCGCTTGGGAAATTGATATGTGGGCACTGGCCTTCAAACCCAGAAAATCTAGGAGGGTCAGTGCATAAAGCCCTCTTGTAAGACTGCACCAGGGTATATTTTCTTATGCTAACTGCCACCTGATAATGCTTATTTTCTCTCTGAATTAAAGTTTAAAAGTGGAGTGCACCAAACAGGACGTTACAAAAGATTGATACAGCACTGACAAGAATAATGGTGGAACAATGTACATACTAAACTGTGAACACAGATTTTTACTACCATAAGCAGTTACTGCACGTGTGTATGAAAACTGTAATCTCAGCAGGTCCTTCACACCAAAAAAATATATATATCACTGTAGCAATAGCAACAACCTGTACACAAAAACTAGAGTGCTGCTCTACAACATAAAAAATAAAGTCAAATTGCCTTATTAAGACTATGTTTGCAGCTCATAATCTATCAAAACGTTGCCACTATTTACTTGTACGGCAAAGTGAAGAGGGAGAGGCTAGAACAGGGAGGAAAAAGTGAAATACTGACATATTGTTACATCAGTCACTCAGACCACAAAATTCACACCAGTGACACAAAATAACACGTTAATAACAAAAGCTACCCAGCGCATCCCACACCAATTTCAACACACGTCCGACTGACAAAATCTTATTTGTATCTGATATGCTTATTGTCTGTCTTCACTCATAAAAGTAAGTTATTCTAACAATAAACTCTTAATATATTAATGTTGTATGTTAATGTTCTACATACGCATACAACTCATTTCAAGTGATAGTGTACAATGACTAGAAATATTTTGTGCAAGACAAAGATAAAGTAATATTAGTTTAAAATATTACTGGCAGGGTTTACACAAAGCTTTAAAATAAAGTCAAACTAATAATATATAAGATGCATACGCTGCGTCTGCTCTATTGTGGAAGCCCACTTTTCACCTTAAAAAGACTTCCCCAGCTGTGATAGAAGTGCTGCATATGCTTTACAGCTAGTTTGTCACGTGGATACAACTAAAAGTTGTGGATACTAACACAGTGGCAGATAAACCTAGTACATTAAACTACAGGAGGTAAAGACCAAGTCTCATGCCGAATGATCGCCAAATGTGGTCTTTCATTTACAAACACAAGTAGTTTAGGGAAAGAACTATAACAGTTAAAACACAAATACTGCCCGTGACAGAGCACTGCCTCCCAGGATACTACAGAACAGTTACAAACTACAGAGCACGTTCATGACAAATATACCTGAGACGCTATATAGCACAAATAGACTATCATGGTTCATTTCCGTCTACAATTAAACTGAATGACTCTCAAATTTTGCTGCAGTTTTTAAATACTGATTGACTTCAAAGATCCCCAATCTTGAGACACACAATTACACAATTAATGCAGAAGTTCTCAAATCAAAGGTTGAATCAGTCCACAGAGGATAAACTGGAGATTATCAAGACGACAGTTGTCGCTGGAACTTCACTGATCACATGGAGGAGTCATTTGGATATCGTGAACAGACAATGGTCCCTAAGAAAATAAAATAGCAAGCAGGAGATCTATAAGAAGCATCCTTACACACTTAGCTTAAAAGCAGTTATAGTGTGTAGAGTGAACTGGGGGAATGCTGCCTGTTCCCTCGAAGCTCTATGATCAAAATGGGAAGTGACATGTTACATTAAATTAGTGGCATTTATTGTAGTGTTAGCCTCTTCTCCTGACTGCATGAAGAATCTGAGATAGTAAATTTTTTTGCATCCCTAGCAACTTTGACATATAAGGAGAATTAATGATGTCCTAAAATAATGATCTTCACATGAAAGAACATTCAACATGACAAAAACGCCAAAAAAATTAATTAAATAACAGTTACAATTTGAAGAGGCACTAAAAACACTGAGAAGTTAGGAAATTTTGAATTCAGGTTAGATAGTTATTTGTCAGGCAAAGTATATATCTGAGACCTACAATTGCCTCAATCTGCAATAAAATAATAAAATATATACAGTATAATTTGGAACACAGATGCCAAACAGTGACAACTTCCAATCAGAAGGGCGAGTAATGTACAAGTTTTGGTCAAAAAATCAGTGAAATAACTACACACTTCACTGAAAAGAGCTAAACAACATGAAAAAAACAAGGTTTCTCTGAGTTATACATTAATAACCAGAACTCCCAAAATTTTTGTGCCTCAATTTACAACAGGACTGCAGCAAACTAAAACACTTTGAGACTTTAAACTGTGCAAACTTACTGGCCTTAGGCATGAAATGGTGTGTTTTTAAATAAAAAGCCTACTCAACAACTGATAGCAAGACAGATAACATATCTGTACATAAATATATATATATATCTATCTCAAAAAACTGGACTACAACAACAAGATAGTCAGCAACATGATGCAATGGATGCATCACAAATTAGTGAAAAAGTGTTACAATCACTGCTCCCCTAAAGGGGATATCTCACAAATTGATGAATAAGAAATGGAGAAGCTTCTCGCAATGGAGCAAAATGATGTGACCATTATTACATTTTTATACAATTCCATTCTTTTCCTGTAACAAAATAACAACTCTGAAACCTTAAAAAGTTGCATCAGTCTTAACTTATTCAGCAGCAAACTTAACTGCCACTCGCACACACTTGCGACTCTAGGCTCTCTATCAAAGTGACAACAGGACACGAGCCACAGCACTCAGTACAAACAAACTGCAACTGACATGAAAGCGTATTTCTGAATTCTGCCCTACTGCGCCTAAGTTGCATTTATTTAGAATTGCCTCTGTCCTAACCTGAAAAGTCTCACCGGCATGAGGTCTGTCAGTTAATATTTGTTACGAAAAGCAAAATGCACATTTCTTGTGCCAACGTCAATTGCAGCTCGGATTGGAAACCGAAAACACGGCGACCTGGGCAGAGTTCAGTGTCTTGACACCTGAATCACAGATAAACATAGACAGTACCACTTTCGAACCACAACCGTCATCAGATTGGCAGACAGCGTAATTTAAATTTAATGTATCCTTAAGTAAAATATATAGCTTACAGCAGCTGCTATGATTTACAATTATTTTGTAGCAATCATTTACAGTAACAAATACAGTAATATATATTAAATGGAAGCCTTTTAAACCAGCCAATAATTAAAAGGATTGAACTGCAGCTTTACACTTACTTTTTAACACAATGTATGGCAAGCAAATACAGTGGAACACAAAATCATTAAAATCCTCAATACAAAATATTTTTACAATAAGAAAATTTCTTATTATGAAATTAGTAAAATGTGGAAGCGAATTCCCTGTCTTCCAAATAAATTTGATGTACACAGATGATAAATACTACTTTGACATGATGAAAATAACAATTTAAAAAAATATTAAATCGTGAAAGATCTCTGTGTAATGGTACATAATAAACGTTGCACCTCATTACTCATTTTGTGACCTCAGCAAGATACAATAATAAAACAAGTAAAATAGTACAATGTGAGGGGTGAAAAACAAATTACAAAACACTAGGAATAAAAATATAATACCAGCAACCAAAACATTCAGTGTGCAACCATAACTGGCAGCATAGGCGAAAAACTGACTATGCAAATACTTAGCAGCACTAACAATGAAAGTAAGCGAATGCAGTAGGAACAGTTTCCCAGTCACAATTTAAGGGGCTCCAAAGGGAAGACAATACTTTCTCTGGTGGCTCCACTTTTCACCCTACCTTCATTTTGCACCTCAGAAATTGAAAACAATGATTGTATAAAATCAGCATTCACAATTAACAGTCAATCACAAATACTGAAAGAATTCAGCTTTACATTGGCCTGACAACTACATATTTGATGACTATAAATATTAGCTGTTCAGTTAAATAATATTTAAAACAGGTAATTCTCACTCTAATTTATCTCAACCTTCTTTGCCCACACACACACACACACACACACACACACACACACACACACAGAGAGAGAGAGAGAGAGAGAGAGAGAGAGAGAGATAGAGAGAGAAAAGTTGGGGGCTTAGAGCATTCCTTGACATATTGCACAAAACCCTTTGCTGCATAAGACTTCTGCAGCTCCCTGAGCAGTTTCTGTCATCTACAGATCACATAAATCAAGTAGGTACAGAAGAATTGAAAAATAGCAAAGACCAGGAGAAAAGCACAACAAATTATTTAAAATGGAGTGTGCATATTTCCCACACCCTGCCCACTTACGAGAGGAGTGAAGTAACGAGCCCGAGGTGTACTAAACAGTTGCTACAGCTCTCTTAGATCATTAAGACACACCAGGTCATAAGATTGTAAAAGTGGCACACTTCACAGGTCCTCCTCTCGCAAGTTGTGTACTGTGGGATATGGAAAAAGGGCCTCTGGAGAAAAAGCAATGTGATGTAGCTACAGCCTTACTGCCAGTCATTCATCACATAAAACTCAGTTTAAAATACTCACTTCCGAGACATGCTACACTCACTGCTACTCTGCTTTTTGTTACAAAGTAGCACTACCTGCAGTGCAAACAATCATTCCACATTCAAACGGACACACAGAGTGGGAACACCGTCCGTATCTCTATCGCCCTGTAGCTTCTCGGTGCAAATACATGTTACATTATTCATAAAAAAAATAAACTGGAGCTCATTGTCAATATACAAAATATCTTCGACCGGTGCTCGCTCTCGACATACAAAATACTCGCCCACCTGGCAAAACTTGCAGAGCTACAGTCAGCTACTCATATTCACTACTGGCAGCACAACGATTACACAAACATGTTCGGTTCTTCTGACTAAACAGTTTCTCAGAAACAAAATAAATTGTCTGGTAGTGAGTCAAGATACTGATAACTTGGACACACAGTTTTTAAACTAGTGCAGAAAATCAACTCAGAAGTTACAGAAATTGAGTACAAAAAAACGTAACTGACTGCTACAGCAGTGTACACGTGATATACAAAGTGGATAAAAATGCAAAAGCTTTAAAAAAATCTACCTCCCATACCGGCAGCACACGTACTGACCTACGTACCCGCTTCACAGGAAAAGGCAACTACCGATTATTTATTTTTCACCTTACCGCGACACGGTGAATACTAAAAAGTCGGTCCTCGAGTCCACTAGTACAAGTGATACATTCTACGGTAATGCAGTAATGACACATTTTTCTGTTACTCCTCTACGCCAAACTGTCAGACTGACTGACTTTGTAACACATTTGTCCTCAGCCGGGAAGTATCTTCACGTGGCCGTAGTCTCACACCGTCGAGGAGGCACCGTAATTGAATGCGTCCGATGTCTGTGAGTGTTCGGAACTGAGACGGCGGTGTCAGACTGCCAGTAGAGGGAAACTGGCAGCCTAAATTCGGTATCGGAGATTGGTGTGGTGCACGACTGCAGGTAGCTCACAGAGCTCCCGCCACGTAGCTCGGTGAGGGGGAGGGCAGAGGTCACCGCGCAGTGGCACCCGGCCCCCCTCCACTGTCTGCCACTCGTCTCTGCGAAATTCGGTCCAGGTCCGGTATCACTTGCAGGATGGCACTTTCATGTGGGCTGTTCAGTTTGAGACTCCTGCAATACAGAAATGTTGACCTCATTAGAGAGAGAGAGAGAGAGAGAGAGAGAGAGAGAGAGAGAGAGAGAGCTTCACGCATTTGTACATGTGTGTGTGAGTGTGTGGAGGGGGAAGAAGCATTATATTATAATATTATGCATAAATAAGTGTATCATTCAAATTAGGAGATACAACTGTTGACCTGTACTTCAAGGAGCAAAAAAATTTAGTAATATCAATCAACACATATAAAAATACACAACATTTTCTTAGCATTCACAACTATTAATTCCTTCCTTGTGGAGGAGAGGGGTGACAGGCTAGGAAATGCTAAAATGGAAGGCTAGCTCACTCAGAAAATAGGAGATAAATACTGTGTCAGCTTAAGTCCAAGATGATGATAGAGTAAGAAGTAAAGATGGATTAAGCAAAGAGGAATCAATAGTGCAGTTAATAACTAGTAGGGGAAAGAGACAGAAAAATAATTACTTTACATATAATAAATAATATAATTTATACAAGAACTTATAATAAAGAAGTGTGTCTACAACACTATAAAAGTGTATCTAAATACAAAGATGATGTAACTTACCAATCGAAAGCGTTGGTATGTCGATAGACATACAACCAAACACAAACACACAAACAAAATTCAAGCTTTCGCAACCAACGGTTGCTTCATCAGGAAAGAGGGAAGGAGAGGGAAAGAAGAAAGGATGTGGGTTTTAAGGAAGAGGGTAAGGAGTCATTCCAATCCCGGGAGCGGAAAGACTTACCTTAGGGGGAAAAAAGGACAGGTGTACACTCGTGCGCGCGCGCGCGCGCGCGCACACACACACACACACACACACACACACACACACACACACACACACACACATCCATCCGCACATATACAGCTCTCCCTTAAAACCCACATCCTTTCTTCTTTCCCTCTCCTTCCCTCTTTCCTGAAGAAGCAACCGTTGGTTGCGAAAGCTTGAATTTTGTTTGTGTGTTTGTGTTTGTTTGTGTGTCTATCGACATACCAACGCTTTCGTTTGGTAAGTTACATCATCTTTGTTTTTAGATATATTTTTCCCAAGTGGAATGTTTCCCTCTATTATATTTACACTATAAAAGTGTACGCATAGCACTCCCATTCCTACTTTAGGGTGTTCAAGAATGATACAACCTGTTGGAAGAGTGCTTCTTACTTGCTGTGGATATGATCCTCTTTTTGATTGACAAAGAAACTGGTTACAGATTCCAGTTCACAGTATTCATTATCACCTAGCAGTTATGTCGAGTTCCGGTAGGTAGTGAATGTGGTACCTACAGCCAAACGTGCTATACCAAAAGTGCCGACACCGGAAAAGTTAATTGATTAATCGATGTGTGAGCTGCACATTGTTTCGGTTCCACAAAATCTGTGCACACCTATCTTGCTAGCCAGGCCTCTCGGCAGGTTAGTGCTTGTGTGACACAAACTGAAGATACTGACACTGGACAAACAGGTAGCTTTCTGGCAGGGGTTTGTGTTCGCTGCAATGCCACACAAAGTAGAACTCTACACTCCATTTGGATTTGGCGAGATGCGGTTCCACTTCTACAGGTATGTGACGACACAGACTTCACACATCTATGTGAAGACACGGACTTCACACATCTGGACTATGGATTATCCATGTCATGTGTACGAGTCACCTCTGCACACACAAAAAGTGGGTGTCTGTTGTATATGGAGCAACAGTTGTAAAAACTACCCCTGAAAACTGGCAATGGTGCACATTGTTTCAGCAGGATAGTGTTAGGTCACATACACCTGACAATGCTGTCACTTTCCTGGACAGTGATAAAACGATTTTGAAGGGGTTGTGGCCCCCTCCACTTAATTTATCCTGTCTCGATCTTGCCGTGTCTCTTGAGGACCCTGCAGCGATCCTGCTCACAAAAATCCTCAAAAGAGCAGAAAGAAATTGAACGAGATGTTTTCGCTATTCCTCGACAAATATAAGAATGTGCAACATCCAACTACGTTATGTGAACATTATAATGGAAGGCCACTTTCTACTGCTTCTTTGACTACATTACTTTTCCATAAGGTTGCCTTATTTTCTGAGCACCCCACATAATAAAGACCGACGCACTAACTTATGGGCATAAATATTAATCACTATACTGACTAGGACAGTAAAATACATGCGTTATGTGACCTCTCTTTATATAGTAACTGTGCTAGATGAGAGAAGTATATTAGTTATCTTACAAATATGGAATACAAGTAATACAGTACCCTGCAAATCCAGAATAAATAAGACGGAAGAAAAAATTGCAGTCCTAGATAACTCTTGACAAATTCCTAATGACATATCACTGTTTTCAGCAAAAGTGAAATGTAATACAATCTGCCGAACAGTTCAAAGACTACATTACCCTGTGGATTGGGATGATGTGTTATTACTATTTCTCTGCACAGCAAAGAGTTTGAATGACTGGGTAAGGAAAAATAAGGTAGTCTATTGCTGACACCATTGCAGAATTACTGGAAAACTTCTGGAATGCGTCACGGTCATCAAACACCTGACAGAAATCCCCAAAAAGCAATGTGTGGTGGAATGAATACATGAAAATCAGTAGTAGAAATAAAGTAATGGGAAGTCTGGGATGGAATAACTGAAATAGGACAGATTCCTACTCACAACAAAAAGGAGACTTTGAGTTCAGTGTGCTGCATACTGCCCTATTTCATATTATTGTTACAATCAGTATTAGTGTATGACATGACAGCACTTGTTGAAGGAATTTTGGATAAGTGCCATCTATCCGTTAAAGAAACCATTCAGAAGACTACAGTGTGTAGTGTTGCAGTGTTTGTAGTCCAATGAGAAGGACTGGGGGTGGGGGGGGATGCAAGGGTTTGTTACAAGGACTGACCCACACAAAAAAGAAGCATAACAACACAGGAAATGGCAATGTTGGAATAAAGGAGATGCTGTTCTGTGAATTTCTGTTGTGGAAATAATTCTGCAAGTTATTTAAAGACCAAATACCCGCTGCCACACAGTATACTTATGTAGCTGCAGATATGCACACTAGAGTTCTGTGAACGCATTTAAAGAAATGTCATATACTTTACTCAGCACTTTTGCTGGTCTTATCCTTCGCACTGTAACTACTTGTAACCAGATAAGGTGAGATGCTTCACTTCTGGTGAGCCCTCAGACTGCGACACAGATGGGAATTTTGTGTTGTACCCATATGTGGACCAAGTTCCTTGCTCTACCGACTGTATGCCTCACATAACTCATTCCTGTGAACTAGGATGGGAGACCAGAGACCAGGCAGATAGAACCAATATAGCAGGTAGTTTCCGAATATAGTCAAAAATAGACACATCAAAAAAAGTTTTGCATCACGTCGGTTCCACGAGTTCCGAAACGTGTACAGAAAATTGGGATAGAGATCAACATAAACATCATTTCTGCCCTTTTTATTGCTGCACCACCATACAGAGAGACCTCCAGAGGTGGTGGTCCAGATTGCTGTACACACCAGTACCCCAATACTCAGAAGCATGTCCTCTTCCATTGAAGCATGCCTGTATTCGTCGTGGCATACTATCCACAAGTTCATCAAGGTACTGTCAGTCCATATTGTCCCACTCCTCAATGGCGGTGTATAACCCTCAGGGTGGTTGGTGGGTCACATCGTCCATAAACAGCCCTTTTCAATCTATCCTAGGCATGTTCGATTGGGTTCATGTCTGGAGAACATGCTGGCCACTCTAGTCAAGCGATGTCGTTATCCCGAAGGAAGTCATTCACAAGATGTGAATGATGGGGGTGCGAACTGTCGTCCATGAAGATGAATGCCTCGCCAATATGCTGCTGATACGGCTGCACTATTGGTCAGAGGATAGCATTCATGTATCGTACAGACATTATGGCGTCTTCCGTGACCATCAGCAGTGTACGTCAGCCACACCTAATGCCACCCCAAAACAGCAGGGTGGAGGTTCCCTGCTGGACAGTGTGTCTAAGGCATTCAGCCTGACCAGGTTGCCTCCAAACATGTCAGACGATAGTCCGGTTGAAGGTATATGTGACACTCATCAGTGAAGAGAACGTGATGTCAATCCTGAGCAGTCCATTCGGCACGTTGCTGGGCCAATCTGTACTGCACTGCATGGTGTCGTGGTTGCAACAATGGACCTCGCCATGGACGTCAGGAGTGAAGTTGCGCATCATGCAGTCTATTGCGCACAGTTTGAGTTGTAACACGATGTCCTGTGGCTGCACGAAAAGTATTATTCAACATGGTGGCATTGCTGTCACGGTTCCTCCGAGCCATAATCCGTAGGTACCGGTCATCCACTGCAGTAGTAGCCCTTGCGCGGCCTGACCGAGGCATGTCATCGACAGTTCCTGTCTCTCTGTATCTCCTCCATGTCCAAACAACATCACTTTTGTTCACTCTGAGATACTTCCCTGGTTGAGAGCCCTTCCTGGCACAAAGTAACAATGCGGACACGATCGAACCTCGTTATTGACCATTTAGGCATGGTTAACTACAGACAGCACGAGCCATATACCTCCTCCCTGGTAGAATGATTGGAACTGATCGGCTGTTGGACTCCCTCCGTCGCAGGTTTAGTGACATCTCTGAACAGTAAAAGGGACTGTGTCTGTGATATAATATCCACAGTCAATGTCTACCTTCAGGAGTTCTGGGAACCGGGGTGATGCAAAACTTTTTTTCATGTGTGTATATCAAAGAATAAATTCATTTCTTGTAAAAAAATTCACAAATCATGTAAAATGTCAGTGATATTACACAGATGTCTAAATTTTCAAATGTTTGATCAACTACAAAACGACTCTCAGGCCATTCTGTGCCCAGTAACCTATAGGTCAACTTTGACGAAATTTGTACAGAATATATCTAAAGTGACTTGGCTGAATTTCTGTTATGTTTCAGCTCCATCTGAAGCTCAATGTATATACTACAGCTACTATTTTCAATACTGGACACATGATTAAAAAATCCTCGAGTTTACCAACCATTGTGGGCCGGCCGAAGTGGCCGTGCGGTTAAAGGCGCTGCAGTCTGGAACCGCAAGACCGCTACGGTCGCAGGTTCGAATCCTGCCTCGGGCATGGATGTTTGTGATGTCCTTAGGTTAGTTAGGTTTAACTAGTTCTAAGTTCTAGGGGACTAATGACCTCAGCAGTTGAGTCCCATAGTCCTCAGAGCCATTTGAACCATTTGAACCAACCATTGTACCTGACCTAATAGAGCTAGGATCCTGCAACTTGCCATCTCAGCACAACGCCTTGCACAGAACATATAAATGAAAATCAGAAAGCAATGCTATTTGACATCAAATATCTTAATTCCAACACCAATAATTTTATAATAATTTACATCACATTACAGAGCACGTTTAAGTCTGTTAGAAACATCTATTTTAATTTTGGTATAATGTCAGTAAAAGTATAAAAATTTGTCTTAAATTTTGAGTTTTTAACAGTATCATTAAATGTTGTTTGTTAATTTCATGGCTAATAAAATTTATGTTCGTATTTCCTTTTTTAAAACACGTCAGTTGCATTGTTGCCTTACAGGTTTACTGTTGTACTGAATTATACTAAACAAAGAGTTCGAAATTACAAGACAGGTTACTACCATGCATTACAGTGACATGAAAAATGAAAGAATATCAGTTAACTCTTTACAGCTTTGAAAAGAATTCTGTATGTCATTTAACAAAATCTGTAAAGAACTAAAACTTATAATTTTTTTCTTTAGACGAAAAACAGCTGCGTAACTGACAAAGTGGTTTCTGTTCAGATGAAGATGCTCAGATACGCTTTTGATATTTGTCTCTCCCCATCTCTACAGCACTGACATCCCTGCTAGCCTTGGCAGTCACTATCTCACTACACACGTAGCGGACCTTTCATACAGGACAAATGCCACCTCATTAGAGAGATCTCCTTAGCAATGAAGTGCCCACTAACAAATTTTCCTTTTTTGTCATCAGTCCAAAGAGTGGCTAGGTACAGATCTCCACTCTTGTCCATCCTGTTCAAGTCTTGTTTTGTATAGCTACTGCATTCTACCTCCACCTGAATGTGCATATTGTGGTAAAACATTAGTCCCCATCCATAATTTTTACCCCCAATATTTATTCCTCGATCTCTCAGGATGTGTCATATCAACCGACCCCTTCTTTTAGAGACATTGTGCCATTTCTCTGCTCTCAAATTTGATTCAATATCTCTTCATTAATTATCTGATCCATGCATCTAATCTTCATCATTCTTTCACATTTCTATTCTCATCTCATCTCTACTATCCATCACCCACTTTTCACATCTATGTAGCACTAGATACCAAACAAATGCTTCCAAAAAAAAAGTTCTAAATATTCAAATTTATTCAGGAGAACCTGAAGGCCAAGTGCAAAATTTCAGAGGTTGTTAGTGGATATTTTCTGAGTATTTTGATGTAAGGAACCCTTCATTACTGGTGGCTTGTTACACAATAAATTTCACCGCTACAAAGATCTCTGCAAGACAGTGCAAATGTCGACAGTATGCGCTGTGCGTCTTATTTGGAAACAATCTCGTTCCATTTACTCACCGTACTAGTTGTTAGCAGACAGTAGTGGCCACTTTACTCTTCGCCCTCAAGCTCGCATTCAGTACCGTTCAGTCCTGTCTTCGGCTTGTTTATCCGCCAACGTCAGTTGACACAAACAGCAGTGTCGACCAGTTTATCGATGAAGAGTCAGCCACTATGTACCTCACACGATGTAAGAACAGCCCGATAACACGATGTCGACCTACTCCTGGAGTGACGGCAACCACATCACAGTACTTCTGCATTACTCTGTTTGTTTTGTACATTTCTGTTACTGCATATTACAGGCTTTTTCGCTTTGCTATGGTATTTTCACCAAAGCAAAGGCAATTGGCTTAATAAACTGAGTAAATCTAATTACATTATTACTCTGTAATGTGTCAACTTAGACCACAGGTCCTTTACAGCAAAAAACTCAAAAAATATCCCTGAACAATATCTGAAATATTGTCGGTGGGGTTCAGGTACACCAAAACTCAAAAAATATCCCTGAACAATGTCTGAAATATTGTCGGTGGGGTTCAGGTACACCCTGTATTCGCCATTAACGTATTCCACAATTTCACGGAAGCTTTTCTCACTATTCCTGAGAGGTAGGTGTGAGCCAGATTAATTCTGTTTTATAACTAACAGTAAGGCTCACAAAACAGCAGCAACTCCCTGACAGCTTTTAAACTGGACAGAACCTCACCCTCTGGGCCGCCGTGGCGGTGTCCGTCGGCGGCCTTCCTGCGCCCCGTAGCGGCGCTCTGCTGGGTCTGTTGCCGGTAGTGCTGCGGCTGCGGCTCGGCATACGAATCGGGGCGAGGGTACTTGGCGGCCGAGCCAGGGGTTACCTGGTACCTGAACACAACCACTCCTTCACCAACCACAGCCTGCCGAGGGCAGAATAATCGGTAATGCGTCAGACAGCGGCACGGACACACTGACAAACTGCTACTGGCTACAACCGGTACAATCAATAACAAGAGAAGTACAGCATGCAAATGTGGAAACATTCTTTCAAAAAGAGCGCAGGAAAAATGTATGGGTTTTTCTACAGAATTCCTCTGCTTTGAGATCGAATTTAACAATCAGTAAGCCGAGTGACTTCCTCCATTGTGTGTATTCCTCTCACCTTCTCCATGCTTTTTGATAAAGTGTATTAGGGCAAAAGGCATTTAAAAAAGAATGAACCACTTTCAACCATTTATATTTGTTGACGGACACAACCTACGAAACAAGGAAAAACTGCAAAACACTCATAAAACTTTAAAAGTTTCTTTCTACAATTTGCTACATTATTACAATTACTCTTGTGATTTAATAAAAAATATTCTACCTTACAACACGGCTGACATTCTGTGAAGGAAATTTCTGTTGATAAGAATGGATGTGGCACAGAGTTTTAGAGAAATACCATTAGATGCTGGTCTGTAACTCTATTGTCAGCAGTTCATGGGCTTGCGTCTGCCCTGCTGACTCTCAATTGCAGGACCCCAGGTTTGATTTGTAGCCCGGTCAGTGATTTTCTCCACTTGGGACTGGGTGCGCGTGTCGTCCTCGTCGTCATTTCACCACTGTCAACATGCAACTCGCCGAAGTAGCGTCAGATAATGAGACTTGCACCACGTGGCCGAACTCTGCATAAGGGGACTTCTGGCCAAATACACCATGTGCATATTTTGTTTTGTGAATCTATCACATTTATACCCTCGGCCCAAAGCCAACTGTCTCCACTTCACAGGGGCTTTCTGTGTGCTACATTTGCACATCTCCGTGTCAATGATTGTAATCCAGCAGACTTTTTGTCAGTGTTTAGAGGTTGCACCATCTGTGGCGGTAAACATTTGATGTCAGACACAGGATGTCTGTGTGAGTGTAAGAGTCTGACGTTCACTTCTAATGTAAGAGCTGAGAGCATTTGGCAAGTTTTTCAGTGGAGCCACTGAGAACTTGCAGTTCCATATATGTCTCTATGGTAAATGTGAAGATGACTTTTTGTCTTCGAACTGTAGTGACTACAATCAGTGATGGTTTTTTCTGCTGGTAATAAAAGGAAGCGTGTCAATATTTGTCACACTCTCTTACAGGACACAAAACACTTGAGATTTTTATCACTGGTCGTTTTCTCAGATGAGGGAATATTTCTTATTTAATGTAAAGATAACCAGCATAACATGCATGTATAAGGATCACAGAAACCTCTATATACCATTGAATGTGAAATAAATTAAGTAAGTATGTTTTGTGCCATTTGTTATGGAATGATGCATAGCAAAACCTTTCTGCGGACAACACGGTGACAAGCATGAGCTATGTTGAAATTCCACAGACACGTTTGTTTCCACAACTTCAGGAGAGATCTAATAATTTCATATTCCAATACGACATCAACACAGAGCAGTCATTGTTGTACAGGGCACAAGGGACCCTGAGACACTGCTCTACATTCTTGACCTCTAAGATCCTAGTTACATAAATGAGCTCAAAGAGGGAAAATAGCTGCAGTGACTTCTTTCAGTGCAGAGATCTTATATTGTGCGTACTGAAAATTTGGTTATTGTCTACATGTTGTTCATGGGGTTAGTGGTGGACACATACAGCATTTGTAATAATAAGGCAAAAAACTTATGGTTTTGTAGATATTTTGCAATTTGTCCCAGTCCTGTAGCACGTTTCCATCAATAAATAAAAATTGTTAAAATCATACTTTATGAAACAACCTGTATATTTTCCCAGAATTATTTTATCACATCTCATTACTACAGTGTTATATTAGAGGAAGCATCTTACACAAAGCTGTTAAAAATGGGAATAGACTCATACATCAACTTTATGTCTTCAACTGCAGCATTATGTAATCAAAATCAGACATTACTTTACAGACTTTCTCAGAGCTCTTTTACATTATTTCTTTATGGCCCATTCTGCTTGGATGTTTGTCTTTATGTTCCCCATGTATTACTCCTTTTCTTTCTGCATGGTTCTCAGTACACTGTTCCCTCTTATATCTGTTCCCCCCCATACTTCTTATTCCTCCTACCAAATAATTTCCCGTGGGACAATCTCTTCTCCATCACCAGCCCTCAGGCTATACCATTTCCTGGTTTACCCTACCACGATGAACAAGGTCTCGAAATGTAAGCAAATGAGGTGCATTTACTCCAGAGAAGGGTTTCGCGAAAAAGTTAGAACAATTTTCCATCTCCTTTATTTGCCTTTACACTAATCAGTGCCTCGCTTATTAACTCTTTGACTGCTCTGGACACGTTAATGCACGACGCTGCTGCTGCCCTGGGTGCTCAGTATGCATTTACGAGTGCCTCTGATTCTTCTGTCGGGTGCTATAGATGTGAGAACACACGATCTCCTGCCTACGCCTTTGTGCTCTCGATGTATAAAGGCAGGGTGCTGCTCAGGTCTCTGCACGAGGCACTTAGTGGCCAAGTAGCCACATTTCTGCCCCGAGTGCTCAGCAACTTTCCACTGTTCGGTCTGTGTGCGTTTGCTGCTGTGATCTTATTTGTGTTGCTGTTTTCACCTTTATTTTTAACTGAGAACACGGCATGCTGTTGTGGTCGCACAGAGGGAAGAACTCGTGAAGATGGTGATGATGGCAATGATACCTGGTACTGGCACCACAAGATGAACGAAACTGAAGTGTAATATCAGAGATTTCTACATAAAGACCATTGCAGTAGTGTTGTTGGAGACACTAGTGGGCAAGCTGGTATAATTACATGTAGCTGTAATGCATTCTAAAGGTTGTAAATAAACAAAAGATCTTGATATAAACTGAAATAATTAAAACGTTCAGTTACTTGGCAATTACTTCTTGTCACAAATTTTGACAAAAGCCGAATATCCAACACATAAATTCGTAAATATTAGCGTGTGTAACACTACAGTCTTCTTTTCTGATGCAACATTAAATGCTGTTAAACGAAGCAAATTCCAATAAAAAATAAAAAAAAGGTATAGTTACTTCTATATCCTGGTAGATAAAAAAGTTTTGAGTATTAATCACATAGCTATATACACATTTCTTTGCATGCTATCATTTGCAGAAAACCTCATTTGGATACCTTGAACAGTTTATGAAATACGATGGGTGTTAAGACCACATGTTTATGGCATATCAGACGGATATATACACACACACACACACACACACACACACACACACACTTCTTTTCATGAAATTGCATAAAAAACCTCGTTTCAATATCCTGAACAGTTTATGAAATACAATGGGTGTTAAGGCCACGTTACACGTTGTGTACGGACAGAACACTGGGTGCAATGCACGCATCCCTCCAATAGATAAAAACCAATATCTTGAGAATAGTGATACATACTGCTCTGTTATCTTATTTAAATAAAGTTTCAAAATATTAGCTACACTTCACATACAGCAATCATTGTCCTAAAATACATGCAATGTCTATGCAATGCGCTTTTATCTCAGCAAAAATCTTAAAATTCCATACAATGGTGTATTTAACTGGATGCTGCATAGTAACTAAGATGAATAACAAAAGGAAACACATGTAACATATTGGCTGTGCCTCACCTGAGCTCTGGAAAGTAAGTGAAATGAAGAATCCTCAACACAATAGAACCAACAGTCACATAGTACTGGTACAAGAAACTCAATCTATTTCTATTATGTAGCTTTCTGCAGCAGATACCAATTTTAAATAAAAAAATTTGTTAGTGAACTGTATTTTGTAATAACAAGCTGAAAACATTAAAAATACCACATACATCTAAATTCCTGCTCTAAGCAACACAGCTAAACTCGCAGCAGTCAAGTATCTACTGCGGCAGTCAGCCCGGTTAGCCGTGCGGTCTAACGCACTGCTTTCCAGGCGGCACGAATCCACCCGGCAAATTAGTGTTGGGGTCTGGTATGCCAGGCAGTCTGTGGATGGTTTTTAAGGCGGTTTTCCATCCGCCTCAGCGAATGTGAGCTGGTTCCCATTATTCTGCCTCAGTTACACTATGTCGGCGATTGCTGCACAAACACTTTCTCCATGTACGCGTACACCATAATTACTCTACCACGAAAACATTTGGGGTTACACTCATATGGTGTGAGACATTCCTTGTGAACCACACAATAACCCTGGGTTCAGTGTGGGGCAACGGTGGGGCGAGTTGACTACCCCCAGTTTCGTACAATACAATACATACTGTGGCACACTTAACATTTAAAAGACCCTCGAGTGTGTCGGTGACTGACACACTGTCAACTGATGTGTTAAGTTCTGACCAACTCAAGTGAGTTTTGGAGCTTTAGATGTGTTTCTTGCAATTTGCACGCAAAACGTACTGCAGAATGCACTGCTAAGCACCTTTATGCATACTTAAAATTAGAATGTAGTAAGCAGAAGAATTAAACTACAGTAAACATGATAGAAACAGAAAGGAGTGGGGCAGTCACTACGTAACAGTGACAGAACACATCCATACCTCTGGTTATGAAACTGTTTAGACTATAGTTATGACCAAGTTTCTAATTATGCACATGTGCAGACAGTTGTCTTAAGTAATGACAATGAAAACAGAGCAACTGACATGTCCAAATTCTATACATTAGTATGAGGATCATTTCAAAAATAATACACCCTTTTTTGTTTATCTACATATTTCCTTGTTTCACAGCATGTCTTTATAACGCTTGAACATAATTTCCCAGACTCTCCAGGACTGATTTCTACCAGCTTTACTACTCTGTCCAATATAAAATCTGGATTCATCAGTCGAATTTTTCAGGAAATAGTGCCAACAGCTGTTCCACAGAAGTAAAACAAAGTTCACACAAAAGCTGTTAAAATTTTTGGAATAAGCTGAAGACTAATCGATTTTTCTTGATGCTGCAGAAAGTGTGAGGTGATACTTCCTAAGCATATTCATACTGCTTTTTGGTTAAGACACTAGTGAAATTTTGTAAATACTACACACAGGTGGGCAACTAGATTCATCCTTCCCAAATTTTTGTGAAAGGCGTCTGACACTGTACCACACTGTCAAGTGATAACAGATATGTGAAGATGTTTTACAGGATGTTGAATGTTTGACAGAAGTAAAATTAACATTGAATGCCCCAAGGAAGGAAAATAGGACCATCAGTTTTCTTAAAATACATAAATTACTTAAATTAATTGGTCAATGGTGCTGTTGCTGGCAGAGACACATTGTTGCTGGATAACAAAAGAGAAAGAACTAGATAGTGCCCAATTATAAGACAACTGGTAAACTTATGCAGCCTGTAACACGATTTAAATGTCTCAGGATAACAGTACAAAGTGATACAAAGTGGGATGAGCGTGTGGAATTGATAGCGCAAACGGTAAACTGAAGATTTGTTGGAAGAATTCTGGGAAGTATGGTGCATCAGTAGAGAAAGGTGCACATCAGGAACCCTTATCGAAGAGGCACGACAGCAGATGTCAAATTATTTCACAAATGTGTTGTTAGGATTGTAACAGCTCAGTAGAGCCCATACGAAATTGTAGCAGAGGACACAAATTAGATACTTCACAAAAGAGGCAATACTCTTGCCATGATGCCCTGTTCAATACCTTTGGAAAATCTATATTCAAGGAAGACTGTGAAACAAGACTAGTGCTTCTGAAGTATATCTCGTGTAACATTCACAAGCACGTGATCAGAAATATTAGTTTGTATTAACGCACCAGTGAAAATAATCATTTTTTGAAACTATGATGTAACAGGATAAGTACAAAATATTCACCCAGCGCAGGCAGCAGAACACATATATAAAGGTATTTAAATTTGCAAGTTTTCAGGGCCAGTGTCTCCTTCTTATGGCAGAAGAGTTGAAGGGGAAGGAAGAGGGGTGAAGGAAAAAGATTGGTGAGGTTTATGAAATGGGGAGAGTTCAGAAAAAACACGCAAACCCCAGTGTCAGGGGAGACTTATCAAATGGAATGAGCTGGAAAGACTACCTTTCGATCCTTCTGCCAGAAGAAGGAGCCACTGGTTCTGAAAGTTTGCAAATTTAAATACCTTTATTTGTGTTTTCTCTTGCTGTGACTTGATGAGTAGATTTTTTATCCATCCAATTACAGTGTGTATAAACTGCAAATTGTTCCTCAGTCTATCTGCTAATGGAGAGGGATGAGAAGCTTGATGACAACTGGAGCACAGCTTTTGAGAAATTTTTAAATGAAATGATTCTGCTTTTGTCTATTGAAACATTATTTATTGCAACTGAAATTCTGACATGTGGTCATTTGCAAGTTCTCTGGGATGTTGTAATCCAGCCAATAATATGAGGGTTGGAACTTTAATAGTGGCAACTATTTATTTACAGTTTGTACAAAATAGACAGGTGTTTCAAAGTTTTACTGGCCTTCAGAGTAGTCACCAGCACTGTGTATAACATGTTGCCAGCAATGTGGAAGTCGTAGGTTACTCTTAGCAGTGCCACCTGTGTTGACAGTTCGAGCGGCGTGGTCTATTGCCTGATGAATTTGTATCAGTTCTGAAGTGAATGCCGTGAAGTGTTTCCTTCAGTTTAGAAATGGAGTTGAACTCACAAGGGCTTAAGTCAGGGGAGTGCAGTATGTGGTATAGCACTTAGCAGCCCCATCAGTCAAACAAATCGGTAACAGCTTGCACTGTACGTGCTTGAGCATTGTCCTGCAAAGTGATGATCAGGTCCTGCATAAAGTGTCATCACTTCTGTCTCTAAGCTGGTCATAGGTTGTGTTCCAAAAATGAACAGCATAGAGACAGAAGTGATGACACTTTATGCAGGACCTGATCATCACTTTGCAGGACAAAGCTCAAGCACGTACAGTGCAAGCTGTTACCGATTTGTTTGACTGATGGGGCTGCTAAGTTCTATACCACATACTGCACTCCCCTGCCTTAAGCCCTGGTAAGTTCAACTTGATTTCTAAACTGAAAGAAACACTTCATGGCATTCGCTTCAGAACTGCTACAAATTCATCAGGCAATAGACCACGCCGCTCGAACTGTCAACACAGGTGGCACTGCTAAGAGTAACCTACGACTTCCACATCGCTGGCAGTGGGTTATACACAATGCTGGTGACTACTTTGAAGGTCAGTAAAACTTTGAAACACGTATCTATTTTGATGTACTAGCTGTAAATAAATAATTGCCAGTATTAAAGTCCCAACCCTCGTATAAAAGTGTGACATGCTATGTAAGAGCAGCTGCATGAGGTGGTGTGAATTTGTCAGCTGTTCCATATACCATACATGTTATAGAGCTGGTGAAATAATAATGTAAACACTTAAGTTTAAATTTCATGTAGTAGGTGTGGTAAGTGGATCACAAAAGTGGCAAAGATGTAAATATATGATGAGACATACTTCAGATTGATACAAGGAACCCACACACTGCACAGTTGCATCTGAAATATACATGTAGGTATGATGAAATACAGACAACACACCACCAATCAACTCAGAACAGGTTTTGCACATTTTTCTGTAATGCTTCTTGGTGAAGTCATGATAATAAACTGCTGTTGCATTTTTCCCCAACAGCAACTACTCACATCTTGCTGGCTGTTAGTGAAGAAAATTGGTTGCTTCATCTTTCAGTGAAATCTCAGGTTCTCTTTTAAACTGTTGGAAAACTGGGCTTTTCCACTCAATGGACCACCACTTCAATTACTTTTCGAAATCTCATTAACTGACATTTCACTGAATGATTTGTTGTCTATTGGTGAGCATGCCAGGATCTTTGGCCAATAGTGGTTTACAGATATGGAAGGTGAATCTTTGACAATGCTAGTCACTCGTGCTGGTGAAAAGTCATAAAAACTATTAAATGACCATTGGCTTCACATCCCAACATGAGCATCAAGAGACAACGTGTCAAGAAGAGCCTCAACAGATGCATCAAACTGACTGGCTACTACGGACAAAAGAAAAAAGCTCCACTATCAACTCTATCTTTTGTTGGACTGTTTCTACTTCTCTAGATAGTCACACAGTGAGGTCTTCCTTCGCAGAAATATTTCTTGTGGTTAAATTGTTATTCAGACTTTAGATAACTGATAAATGTGGAAAATTTGTGGTTACAGGAAATTTCTCATATGTAATTTCTGAAAATTTTCACAATGTGTATGTGAAAAATTTCACATACTTTTCTCGCCTGTCAATGTTTGCCTTCTTGTCAACCTGTGCATTATTTATGAAATAACCCTCCAATTTGCATAAATTGGTACAAACTGAGCGTGAGCTAAAATTGGATGGGGAAGGGATAGTAAACTGACCCTAGCTTTTCAGAGGAAACATCCTGGCACGTGTCTCGAGTGATTTATGGAAAATGTCGAAACAGGAAATCTGGATTGATGGATCTGAATCCCGTGACCAGTGTCTAAATAATGGTCCACTTCACTCGGGATGAGGGTCTGTGACAGGTCCTAGCAAACTAATGCCATATGTCACACTGAGAACAGAATTATCGAGATGTTTCCTAGAAGAGTGTACACAGATGCTGATATCAACAGCCTAGCGCCAGAAACTAAACAGTTAAAAATCTCTATTTAAGCAAAATAGATTTCCTGAGAAGCAGATATACAATGTCTCAGAATTTATACTGATGGAAGCATACAAAGGTAACCTACACCGTCGGTTGTGTGCTTTTGTTGTTACAGGAAGACTTATATGAAAAACTATGAAACAAGTTCAAAAGCTATAATATTAATATTGTGTTTCACTGACAGGCCGACAGAGAGAGAGAGAGAGAGAGAGAGAGAGAGAGAGATCCTGCACTTTGCTAAAGAAAGCCAAACATTCATGAAATCCCATTACACTGTGAAAAGCTTTCACTGATTAGACTGTTTATGCTTTCCACACTCCTCGTTACGAATTTCGCTATCGTATGAGTTGACAACAAACCAATAAATCTGCACTGGCAGAAAGACAACTTAAATGTGGGACACTGAACGAAATGTGATCAAAGGCAGTTGAGACACCCCATACTTAATCTTACGGAAATTCCTTAAGTTGGAAGAGCTATCTTCCGTTTCTACTAATTTGGTAAAACAGGGCACAACATGTCATACGAAGAAATTAAGTAGTGCATTGTTCCACATGAACACTGAAATTTATAAACAAACAGTTTCAGATGTGAAGTACCTATTTTCAGGTTTCCTATAAGGCAAAATGTAAGGTTACTGACAGTATTATTGACTTCTACAAAAAATTAGCTTATAGAGTCAAACTGGTAAAAAGCTTACAGAGATTTTACAAAGAGTTTATAGTCTAAACAAGTATCTAAAATCATGCTCATAACAACATCAAAATGTAGGGTTTAAAACAGTATACAAGACAATTAAAGATTTAATCTCAGCTAAATGGTAATAAATTGCTGACGCCCTTTTTGTTTGTCATCTTCAGCTCAGACATAACACAGAAGAGCATCTGTTGAAATCCACATTGTGAATGGCTTACGTGATATTTTACTTTTGTTGCTAATAAATTTCAATTTGCAAATACGACTATATATTACACACTACATTCTGAGCCTTGCTGTTACTCTGTACCACTGTGGAAAATATATCTACAATCTGATTACGGCAGGCAGCTAGGCAGACAGTCAGGACCGGTCCGAGAAGATTTTTCCACACAAGCGACTTATCTTTCGGTGTCCTTTTCCCGTGTACACTTTCACCCACTTTGGCGCCAGGGCCCCAAGCATGCAGCTTGTCACTCGGGCCATAAACTGACCCTAAGGACAGTAAAAATAATCTGGCAGCACACTCGACAAGAATACAGTGGAGCCTACATTGACGAGACAAAACTCGAAATGTCTGACAGGCGACAATGAACTGTAAAGTTTCCAGCGGTGTACAGACTAACCTCACGACATACAGAACTTAGGGAAGCAGACCAGTGACTAAGAGAAGGCTAGTGGTGAGATCGTTACGATTCGTTTACATACCCGGCAGGTTCCTGCTCGTTACTCGAGGACACGCAGTGCACCATGGGCATGCCAGATACGTCCGTGCCACTCGAGGACGCGACGGCGACGCCCTGTCCGGGGCAGGGTGACGCCAGCCCTTCCGTAGTGGTGTCGGCGGCAGACGGCTGGGGGCCAGAGGACGGGCTGTGGGTTGTAGTGTCTGGGGGCGGGCCCGGTCCTCCCGACAGCAGCAGCAGCGTGGGTGCGGGAGCCGGCTGCAGCTGGCCGCTCCCACAGGGGGGCGACGAGCGCACCGGACCCTGGCACGACGCTCCCGCTGTCTGCGTCGAAACCTGTAACCGCACGGAGGGAAACTTCTGTCACTGTCTGTGTGGGTGACACTAACTAGATGGCACATTTCTGTGGTAATAGAATGTTTAAGAATGATGACAAAAATACAGGGGTTTCCGTTTTCAATAGCATTCCTAGTTCCATTGGCTAAGAAGACACAAAAATTTATTTTTATAATGAACCACAAACAGATTAATATGTAAACTTTGAAGCTGCTGCCACACAGGGGGGGAAAAGTAATCTACTTTTTGGAAAAATACAAGGTGTATGAGAAAAGTAATAAGACTGATTTTTTACCTACCAAAGCTATTATTTTTTCCAAACAACTATATTGTCCCCTCCGCAGGAAGTCCCTCTGGTGGAATTGTTGTTCCCGGCCTTGTTGACAGCGAAAGGCCTCAACTGCTAGGGCCTTCAACTTTCGAATGTTCTCCAGAGTCCAAAAATTACGTCCATTTAAGACATTTTCCCATTTCAGGAAAAGAAAAAATTAACTAGGACTCAGATCACATGAATAGGAGGCTGTGGAATAACAGACATGCCTTTTGAAGTCAAAAATTCCGTGTCGGAAGTGGCTGTGTGACCTAGGATGTTGTCGGGATGTGGCATCTACTTTCCTGCAATGTCCAGTCTCACTTAATTTACCCATTTCGTGAGACTTTAAAGGACATCTGGTCAAGGTTTAACAGCTCGCTCATCATCCTTATTGTTAAATGTCAGTCTGATCTCACAAGAGCACACACACATTCGACATTTACGTCTGTTTTTCAAGTTGCAGGTCTCCCTTAGCGACGTTCATCTTCAACGTGTTCTCGGCCTCCCAAAACTGATTTGTGCCAGAGAAAAACTTGTGCTCCTGAAAAGGAATATTCCCATAGGCCTGCTTCAACTTTGCAAAGGTCGCACTTAAGCACTTCCCAAGTCTCACAAAACTCGAGTGCATAACATCGCTCTAAATTCTCCTGTTTCATTTTCGTAACATACAACAGAAGCATAGCTTTACTAACGGCATTTCCAAAAATCACAAAATGGCTGCATGGAGCTGAAACTCAAACAGAGCATCTGGAAGGGTTCAACACACCAGTACACACAAGCACAACAACACAGTGTTGCCAGATTGCTCGCAGTGTTTGTCAATCTCATTACTTTTCTCACACACTTCATATGTCTTCATATTTCTTTTTGCATAAAACAAATGACCTTCACATTATTTTAAAATGGTAAACAGTTGGGTGGAATACATTTAAATCAGCAATTATTACGTACCATAAATGACACCGTATTATACAGATTGTGCATGCTTCACAATGTTACAAAGTAGACAAATGTAGTTTGTTGACAATATCACACCTTCTCAGTATACTAACTAAAGCCTTTGGTTGTGACATGTAGATTCTTGGATGACATGAGGTTTGTTAAAATAGTGTGGTTGGTTCTGGTATTTCTTGAAACTATGTAAATCTATTTATTTTTTGCCTCACAAATGGACTTTCCTTTACTTTTTAAAAAATTAATTTTTCATCCAATCCTAATTATCATTTAAATTTGTTGCAGCAGTCCATTTACATTTTAAGATGGCATAGAGGTTTTCTTCCACAGTATAAGAGGGAGGAAGAGAGAGAATGAAAGGTATACAAAGCAATATTGTGACCACAAAAACAAATTATAACCAACATACTACTACAATCCTCCAGTTTAAGGCAAAACTAATCAGTCACACAGAACTAGTACAAAGTAACACACGAAAACTAAATATTTGTGACCCGGCAAAATCCAAGTCGAACGACACTCTGCCGTGAGGGAGAGAACTCCACTCGATACTGCCAAGTTTTTAGGCACTCACCGACTGCTTCGTGGCAGGTGCCGGCGGGCGCGGCTGGAAGGTGACCGTCTGTGGCTGCGACTGCTGCTGGCCCGCCACTTGCAGCTGCCCGCGGCTGGACGCCACCATCGTCGTCTGCTGCTGCACTATCGTCGTGTTGTGCTGCACCACTGTGGCGCTGCACTGCTGCGCCTGCGACTGCGGCACCTGCTGCTGCGGCTGCTGCTGGTGCTGTGCGTGCACTGTGCCCGCCTGCTGCGCCTGCGTCTGCTGTACTGTCGCACACTGCAGGAACTCTGGCCTCACCTGCGGCTGTGTCGTCGTCTGGAACGTCACCTGTCAAAACGCAAAGTAAGTACACCGTTCACTACGTTGCGGTACGATCTCGGCGTTTGGACGGGAAGACTTTTCTGGTACATTCCCGAAGAAACTACACCTCGATAGGAATGTAAACGTGCCGACATTGCACCGCGAGGATGACGGGAGCACAGGTTATAGTAACTTGCTTCAAACGGGAGGCTACGAATGAATGTAGATTTGTCCCAATACACACAGCTGGTGAAAAGCTCTCAGATCTCTCGCTAGCTGGCAGTCTCAGAAACTCTGTCCGTCAAAATGGGTACAGTAAAGCCCCATTTAAAGTCGTGTTGAAGGAAAGAACAGATGTAGCAAATCGGGGAGGAGATAAAACTCATTTTTTCCCGACCTGCGGCAACTCTCAGCTAAGACCACACAGTTACTTGGTGAAGGCCATGTCAAAAACAATTTCCACCCAGCACTGAAGATAAAAGGTATTCGATCTCCACAAAGTAGCTGCAGAAACTTAGCATACAAGGGACATAAAGCATCTGGTATAAATGTGTCCACTAATTCAATGGAGAACTCAGTGCCATACTCAAAAACACAAAATGTGTATATCTGCCTCACAGAGAAATCAGATATGAAAGAGCATAACTTATATGACGAATATACATTTGTTTTGGAAAACACTAAGTTTCTGTACCCAGTCAATGGCTATTAGGAAAGGACTGTGAAGAAATCTATAGAAATAGCGGCCCACAAGACTATTGTCCAGAGGGATGAAAATTACCAACTTAATTCAGTGCAGAATCCCACGTTAGTGGCTATATACTGCCAGTGCACTCCTCAGTGGACAACGATGCAGATCGAGAGCGCCCGAAGAGAGATTTGAATGCAGACCCAAGCCCCTGGCCCCTACCTTCCTTTATTGCTTCACCCACCTTGCCCCTATCCCTCACACCAACTGCACAAGAGCAGGGCGTGCTCAGAACTAAACGGAGAGGGCACCCGCCATCACAAGTGAATATGTCTGCAACATCTCAACATTTCGTCAGACGATGACAAGTGTGACACTTGTCAAAACATCAGGGTGACTTGACACTGCCACACAGTTGGAGGCCCTGAGAAGTTTCCAGTCCACAACCTAAAAATTGAGACTACAGATAATCAGTTACAGTGTGTGTATTTTTATTGGCCAATTTTTGATATACGCCAAACTAAATTCTCCTCCTCATACCGTGGTCCGCCCTTTGCCAACTCCCTATTTGGAGAAATTACAGTTGCAGTCTGCTGTGGACTGGGAGCCATCTCAACGAGTGAAATGGCAAAACTGAATGCGGCATACAACAGTTGCTACTGTGTAGATGAGGTGGACGGCCACTGGATGGGAAACAGCAGACCACAGTCTCTTGATTTTTCCAATTCAGAAATGGGTGCCCAAGTCACCAGTGGGTACAGGTCATTCATCTGATTTCTATCACAGCTGTGACAAACAACTGAATGGCTATGTGCTGGGCATTTACGGAGCATTAAATATTATAATGACTTAATAACAAAAATTGGCATTTTTACCTTTGCATTTACTCACAGTTAGTGGATAAGTAATTAACAAGAGTAAAACTTTTATCTTTTTATATTGCTGCTGAAGTACATTTACATTTTACAATCAAACACTTTTCTTTCATATGGAATTTCCAGGCAAAAATGTCATCATCTTTGTTTTACTAGCTTCACTCTGCTGAAGATAGAAAGATTATGTTTAAGAATAACCCCAGAGCCAATTACACGCAATATCCTTTCTTCCAGGAGTACTAGTTTCATACATCATAAAGCCAGGCTGTAAGTTGAGTAAGAGAGGATACTGGATAGGAATGGCTTAGCCACAATCTAGGAGTTGCTTGCACAGTGAAGGACATCTGTGAAGTTTGTAAAATATTAGAGTGGTTCTGGCGGAAATGAAGCTGTGGGGACGGGTTGTGCCTGGATAGCTCAGTCAGTAGAATATTGCCTTTACAAGGCACAGAACTTTAGACAGACTGGTTGTGGTGAATTTTTTGTTGATGTTGTTAGAATAACAAAAATCTGGAAAAGGTGTAGAAGATGCAACCATCAGGAGTCTAAAAAATTTGATACTAAATCTTAAATAGAACTCTGCGTAAACCAACCCCTCAAATAACAAAACTAGCGTGCTTAGGCAAGTGCTAGATGAAACAAGGATCAAGAAATAAAAATGTTCACATGAATCAGAGGCTGAAAACATAAACCAGGGACCAATATTGCAGCCCAGCTTTTGAAGTCCCCACTTGATTACCTGCAGTTTGAATGAATTTTTGCACAAATGTTCCCTTTAGAATAAAAATAAGCTGTACAAAATCTGAGCTCAGGATACAAAAGATTCAGTTCAGACAGAAAATTATTGTGGGAGCTGAGGTGTAACAGTGAGCTTTGGTTTCAAACGATGTGTTATATTTTGCTCTTTGAATCCGAAGAATGACAGCCATGATTTTTATAAGGAATTTTCTTTTTTAGTTTAGTAAAAATATGCAACTCACTTTCTGTGTGTGGAATTTTTGTTTCCCTTGTAAATGTACTATATGTTGGGGTGAATGCAGCATACCTGTGAAACGGGGCAGTGGACGGTGATATTACAGCGCACTGTGGCACTTGCTGCAGCGAGCGATTATTCAATGTCGCTTAAGTCCCGCATAGCAGATACCGTTTGGTTCACGGGCCCCCCAGGAGTTGGAGACTTTGCTGTTGATGTCTCGAGGACGAATAGTCAGTTGTCGGTTGACAGCCAGGGTATACGAGAGATGTTGTCAGAGGCTAATGTCGTATAACTGTCCGTTGTAAGCAAGTGTAAAAATGTGATGTACTCATTGTCTCATTGTAATGGGCATTGCACCCACGTACTGCAAAGAAGAAGAGTCCCAAATTACTTGGTAACAGCTGGTCTTTTCAGGCTGACACAGACATCACAACGAAGTAAAAGGAGTCTGAAGCCAAGATACCAGGACCACAGTACTCCTGCAACAGTTTCCATGTGCAAGAAGGTAAAGTTTATAAGCTACAGTGACCTTAAATATACACCCAAATGGACTGCTACAGGCTCCTACTGAGAGCCTTATAAAATATTGAATATTTCTGATTTGAGCTCAAAATTTTGCACAGCTTAGTTTTACTCTGTAAGGAATAACTGTGTAAAATTTTATTTTCATTGCAAATGCTCACATGGAACCCACTGGTCCACTCATGTGGAATGACTCTACAGCAAAAATGTGTAAATGTGTAGATGTGTGTAGATGTTTGGAAGTGGCAATCTTCACAATGAAATACATAAGTAGCAGCTTTGAAGGCAAAACTAACTTTATCACACACTTAAAAAATTTGCTCCGCACAGTGCTGTGTTGAATTAACATGCCAGCACAGTGTATGGGGACAACATAAGCACTGAACAAATAGGTGCAACTCCAATCAGGGGAGCAACATTGTTTCATCAAAACATTTCCGTGCAATGTCTATGATTTTCCAGGCTGAAATTTCAAATTTTCCTGAACAAATTTTTCTTTATGTGAAAGCAAGTTTTGCTGGACTAGTTTTCATGGCCACAAATTAAAAGAATTGAGTTATCACATCATTCATTAGAGATTATTCCTAATTCCACTAGGATTTGCTGTTTTATCAACCATTCTTGTTTATTATAAGGTCGTGACATCTCTACAGGGTGTTACAAAAAGGTACGGCCAAACTTTCAGGAAACATTCCTCACACACAAAGAAAGAAAATATGTTATGTGGACATGTGTCTGGAATCGCTTACTTTCCATGTTAGAGCTCATTTTATTACTTCTCTTCAAATCACATTAATCACGGAATGCAGACACACAGCAACAGAACGTACCAGCGTGACTTCAAACACTTTGTTACAGGAAATGTTCAAAATGTCCTCCATTACCGAGGATACATGCATCCACCCTCCGTCACATGGAATCCCTGATGTGCTCATGCAGCCCTGGAGAATGGTGTATTGTATCACAGCCGCCCTCAATACGAGCACGAAGAGTCTCTACATTTGGTACCGGGGTTGCGTAGACAAGAGCTTTCAAACGCCCCCATAAATGAAAGTCAAGAGGGTTGAGGTCAGGAGAGGCTGGAGGTCATGGAATTCGTCCGCCTCCACCAATCCATCGGTCACCGAATCTGTTGTTGAGAAGCGTACGAACACTTCGACTGAAATGTGCAGGAGCTCCATCGTGCATGAACCACATGTTTTGTCGTACTTGTAAAGGCACATGTTCTAGCAGCACAGGTAGAGTATCCCGTATGAAATCATGATCACGTGCTCCATTGAGCGTAGGTGGAAGAACAAACTAAAATGAGCTCTAACATGGAAAGTAAGTGTTTCCGGACACATGTCCACATAACATCTTTTCTTTACTTGTGTGTGAGGAATGTTTCCTGAAAGTTTGGCCGTACCTTTTTGTAACACCCTGTATACTGCTTTTTTAGTGTCACCTATCACCATTCTGTGTCACTGTATGATAACCTCAAGTATATGTATGATAAAACCTCACAGGAAAATTCTCCAATCTGTTGTCACTGGAACATAATATCAATGGTTTTTGATAGAAACAACACATCGTGTTTCAAACCTGATCTCTTCACACACTCCATAGTCACTGTTAACTTGAAGCACGACAGTATGAGAAACTCTGCAAAGTACTTCTTTACAAAGAAATACGGTGCAAAGAATCGACACTAAATATTTAATGCTGATCTACAAAACGTGTGTTCAGATATAGAGCTGATATACATTTTTGTACAATTAAGAAACCACCTTTGTTTGTGCGTGAATGATAATTCACAAATACATAACAAATTTTCAGGGAAATTCACACTATGTGTCCCTAAATATTGTACAATGGGAAATGGCCCCAGAGCCGAAAACCTATACAGAGTAACGAAGATTCGCGAGATTGACGGGCAAATCAGAAGTAGCACCAAACATTACAACAATTCAGTGCCCTTCTTTACCTTTTCTTACATGCCTCAATAATCAATTGTTTCTGAAGCAGAGTAGATTTGTAACAAAATGACTCAGAACATTTCTTTCTATCAGTGGCCAGCTCAACACCCCATAAAATCTCCCAGAACCCAATGCTCTTTCACAATTCCCCGATATTTCTCGATCTTTCCAAATAAATTCAGTTTCCCTTAGAATTCCCTGCTTGCTAATTCCACAGACAAGTTACCACCCCATTAAATCGTGACTGCAAAAATTAGTTCTCTTATCCCCTTTATGTAGTACACCTCTTAACGAAACTTGTAGTCCAAATAAATATTGTGCACTTTTAATGACAGTAGTGGGCAGATGGCCGGACATACCTGGTGGTGCTGTGTGGGGCTGACGCCAGCTGCCACCAGTGGGCTAAGCTGTCCACTGAAGGCATTCCCGTTGACCAGGAACTGCGGGGGAGCCGGCGACAAGAACTTCCCGGCAGTCGCCTGGGCGCCGACACCCGCCTGGCCTACTCCGGTCGCTCGAATGACCAGACCGCCCGCGGTCGCCCCGGCGAAAGGCTGGGGTGGCAGCACTCCCTGTGCAATTGCAAAGCAGCCCGTTAACGACGTCTTCGTCAAAAACGGGCTTTAAGGAATCCAGCTGTCGCATTAGATGGCATGTATATTAACTGCCTCTGATTTTAAAGTACCTGTTTTCTTTTGCAGAAGGTATAATGTGACATAAGTAAAGATTTCCAGAAGTGTCTTACGTCAAGTTTCACCAAATGTCCAAACTGCTACGAATCTTTAGACAGCGTGCTGTGAAGGTACAGAAACATACCATTAATTGCTTTTAAGTGCTGATAATGCAAAAAATTGAGTTTTAAAATTTTAATGAAATATGACAAAATTCCAGGTGTGATAAAATACTCCGTTTTAAAAGGATTACACCCAACAAACATAAAATAGGAGTTAAATTTGGCATTAAAAGATTCTTTTTTCCATTGTTAACTCTGGAGAACATTAATGCCAAATTTAAGCACCGTCATGCATTGGATGAATGTGGCTGGCACCAGGGACGTTTGAAAGCCTCAATGACCACTGAGACCACGGCAAAAATTTGCCACGCCTTACTGAACAAACGTCGATTGAGTGCACTCGAGCTTACCGACACTGCAAACGTCCTGCTCGACAGATAACATGCCCCTTAACTGGTGATAAAAAAGTGCTCTAATGAACATAGCTCTTCCCCTGCATCGTTACATGCACGAGGTGGAGGTGCTGTCACAACAATAGGTGAGGAAAGGTGAAAGCACAAAAAAGGAAGCAAATGTGGTATCATCTGCATGAAGTAATGTCTTCTTGCTAACTCCAGATGGGCAGAACCATCATTGGGATGTATCACACTTCACTACGAGACAAACTGAAGGTTGCTTTCCGAGGCAAACATCCATATCTCACAAAGAAGAAAATTCTAGTTCATTACAACAACACACATCCACCAGTTTTTGGATTATTGCTGTGAAACTGCATAATCTTCACCTGAAAATTGTATTTAGCTCTTGTAATTACCTTGTTCCCAAAGCTGAAGAAATGACCCGAGGGACAAAGAATCACATGAAATGAAGCCGAGATATTTATTTCACACAGATAAATCTTATCTTCATATAAAAACAAACTGCCTGAGTACACTTATTACTTGCTTTTGTATTACTAGAGCCGTTCTGTCAACAGGGGCATTTGCAGATACTTACATCTACATGGATACTCTGCAAATCACATTCAAGTGCCTGGCAGAGGGTTCATCGAACCACCTTCACAATTCTCTCTCATTCCAATCTCGTATAGCGCGCGGAAAGAATGAGCACCTATATCTTTCCATACAAGCTCTGATTTCCCTTATTTTATCATGATGATTGTTCCTCCCTATGTAGGTCGGTGTCAACAAAATATTTTCGCATTCGAAGGAGAAAGTTGGTGATTGGAATTTCCATGAGAGGATTCTGTCGCAACGAAAAACACCTTTCTTTTAATGATTTCCAGCTCAAATCCTGTATCATTTCTGTTGACACTCTCTCCCATATTACGCAATATTACAAAACTTGCCTTTCTTTGAACTTTTTTGATGTACTCTGTCCGCGCAGCAGTATTCTAAAAGAGGACGCCAAGCATAGTGTAGACAGTCTCCTTAGTAGGTCTGCTACATTTTCTAAGTACTCTGCCAATAAAACGCAGCCTTTGGTTAGCCTTCCCCACAACATTTGCTATGTGTTCTTTCCAATTTAAGTTGTTCGTAATTGTAATACCAAAGTATTTAGTTGAATTTATGGCTTTTAGATTAGATGGCAACTTATTCAGTGCTAAGCAGTCAACAGAGTGCATCCATCTTATGAAAGGTACTCACAAAATTTTATGTATCCCCTAAAAAAAAGTTATATAATTATTATTTTGATTGTTTGGTGCAGATCTGCAGTCCAGATACACACTGAAAAGCCAGTGCCACAGTATGTAGCACATTGATACAGGAGCTGAAACAAGACTGTGTATTGCATTGATAAAAGTAAAATACTGTGCAGTAGTGTGTGTATCCCATAGGAAACAACCCGTGCGGTGTCGTTGGGAGTGTACGGTAACAGTCAGAGGTGTACAAATTCTCCTCTAAGTCTCCCTGCCCCCCCTACCTCTGCCACATCCACTAAAACAGCTCAAGCTGCTGCAAGGAAGACGCAAGCGTACGTGTGTTCTGAAGCACAGTGGTCAAAGCAGGCCAGTTTGGGTTCCCATAAGCCTGGTGAGCTTTACAGGACCCATTCAGGCTGGCATACCTGACAACAGCTCGCACTGCCAATCCAACGTGACTACAGAATAGCCAGGTATATGTTTGCGTAAGTAGTTTCACTGCAGCTCATTTATCATAAAAGTGGGAGCAGAAAACTGAACAAATTGGAATTAAAGGAGATACAGGAGAAAATAAGAATGTCACAAAATACAGCTCAACTCCAGCAGGGAAAAGTTTTCACGTGTTTATGAGACAGCTTCAAATACACTGTTATGTGCCTCACGATGCAAACTAAGCATTCATTTTGGAACCTCGAGTATGTTACAACATGTTTGTAAATTTGACCAGCAGTTCCCTCACTCCATAAATATTACATGTGAACCACTTGTAGAATGAAGAATATCGAGTCTGTATTCAATTTCTTGCCAAGTTCTTTGTAACATTTCTTCTGTTATTGTTGCAATCGCATTAGTGATACAATGTCACAACGTAGGTATATCACCCACTTTGGTTGCATACACGCAGTCCTTCAAGAATCCCCACACGAAGAATTCAAGCGCAATGGGTCCTCCGCATGCGATCCAACAATTGGGAAATTTCCTATCCAGGAACTTGCGAACAGCCGTTGGTCAATGCGGCGGAACTCCATCTTGTTGAAAAATGATATTGGGTTGCATATCTTGTATCTG
The DNA here is from genome assembly GCF_021461395.2 of Schistocerca americana. Classification (NCBI taxonomy): domain Eukaryota; kingdom Metazoa; phylum Arthropoda; class Insecta; order Orthoptera; family Acrididae; genus Schistocerca; species Schistocerca americana. Next base: position 80,775,054 of record NC_060128.1, on the reverse strand, counting down.
AGGGTACAGAAACTGCTCCAAGATGCCCAGATATACTGACCCATTCACTGTTTGTTCTGCAAAGAGAACCGTCTAACAA